>NW_025048984.1:0-39711 GCF_019279795.1 Protopterus annectens | reverse complement strand
CTGAGTATGTTTCTGCAAATTCCACAATGGAGCCATGTCAGCTCAAAATAAAGGGTGCATATGTCTCAGGCAGCATGCCAATAGCCAAATATGTGGCCATTGGCAAGGTAACCCGATGCAAAAAATATTAAAAATATAATTTTTTTTTTTTGGCGATCGCCGATGTTTATACCCAGTGCAGCCCCGCGCAAATGGGCTGCGTTGTATAAAACCATAAAAAAGAAGGTTATAAACCCACAAATGTGGGTTTCATGCAATACATGGAATGACAATGAAGGGGCCAGCAGACCAAAAACAACATGGCCACCGTGTAGTGGTTGCTAAGGGGGGAAGCTGAGTCTAAGACATGTAACTAAGCATTAGTAGGCAATCTTATGTAAATGAGGGTTAGGATACTGAATCTCACAGTCACATAGCAAATGAGCCCAGTCTGAGTAGTGTAAGAGATACATAAGGGGGAGGAATAGAGTAGGAGATAGGTGACATCACAGGGTGGAATGTTAGAAAGAAATGCAGTTCATTGGCGGTCAGTGTAACATGACAGATGACAGACACAGATCATGGAAAGAGGTGTGCCACTAGATAAGTCAGGGAAAGTCAAGAAATGGAAGGTGTACACTGTTACTTACACCAAAGTTTTTTGTTGGGCGTGCATGCGCACGTGTGCGCGCCATGAAGCGCGAGTAGGGCAGTGTGTGCGCGTGTAAGGCAGACTGAGCATGTGGAAGCGTGTTGGGAGATGTTTAACACTGTTTGCGCTGGTGTGCGCATGTGTAGGGCAGGCTGAGCATGTTGGAGACTGTTGGCAGACGTGTAACAGTGTTTGCGCGGGTGCGCGCGCATTTTAACCCGAATAAGTAGATTCTGAACTGTGTAAGCATGTGTGCACACGTGTAAGCCACTGTGAGCGTGTTTCTGCTGGTATGAACATTGCTCCCCCTGAGGAAACAGAAAGGAAAAAGGAAGCAACAGAATTAATTGGAAGCTAGCAGGGATAACTGCTGAAGCTAGCAGGTGAAAACAATTAGAAGCAGGCAATTACACAGGCAGAATAGTAGCCCAGCCCAGCATTTAAAACTCTGCAAACAGTAGTGCAGGATGTTTCTCTTAAGAGACACTGCAAGACAGGAGTAAGCTAATAGAAGTGAAAACTGAAAAAGCTTCACTCAAAGCAGAAATGTTAGGGGCTGCCATAGCTGTCATAATGAGACATAGGCGACTTGCTGAGGGTGGTGACAATGCAGATGGTGCCAGACAACCCACAGTGAGGAGACGGAGAAGAGTGTACAGGCCCAGGTTCACCTACCACGGGTTACATGAGCTGGAGATAGTAGAGCGCTATAGAGTGGACAGAGAGCTCCTGCAGCAAATTGTTGAGCTGTGCAGGCCACGCCTCACACACAGAACCAACAGAGGGGAACCCATCCCAGTGGAAACCAAGGTATGTGTTGGCCTAAGAATACTAGCAACAGGTACCTTCCAGAGACCAACTGGTGATATGATGGGGATATCACAGGCATCAGCCTCCAGGGTACTGCACCAGTTCCTGGATGCCATGTCAGCACATGTCGGTGATCATGTATATTTCCCCAATGCCCGTGAGGTATTGGCCAGCAATATGCGCCTCTTCCAGCAAATAGTGGAATACCCTGAGGTAGTGGGTGCAATAGACTGCACGCACATATGCATCAAAGCACCAGCCGGTGAGCGGGGTAGGGCCTACATTAACCGCAAGGACTTCCCCTCCATCAACTGCCAGTTCATGTGTGATGCCCTGGGCATAATAATGAATGTGTGTGCTGGCTGCCCTGGGAGTTACCACGATTCCCACATCTGGCATTTGATGCAGCTGTACCAGACATTTGCCAATGGGGACATCCCACACGGACACATAGTGGAGGATGCAGGTTATGCAGTGGAGCCGTGGCTGATGACACCCATCAGAAACACACACACACCTGAACAGGAACGCCATAATGAGGCACATGCACAAACACGTAATGTAATAGAGCGTGTGTTTGGGCTGCTCAAGTCATGGTTCCGGTGTCTGGACACATCTGGTGGAGCCTTGCAGTACACACCAACTACATGTACCCAAATTGTCATGGTATGTGCTATTCTACATAATATGATCTTGCGAAAACAGCTGCAGCAAGACCAGCATAGGGCTGGGCCAAACAGCCCCCCACCATTGACAAGGCCATCACAGGCAGACCGTGACTCGGAGGAGGAACAACCTGAGCCTGCCCCAGTAGGCAGAAGGAGATGTGCCCAGTATGCCCTGGCCTTGGCAAAGAGGCAACGTATAGCACATACACTGGCTCAGTAGGAACCCTGGGAATGATACCCCCTCTGACTCACTCAAATAATAACATGGATGCCTAAAATGACATGACCTGCTCACAAACATGTACAGGGAAGTGTAATATGCGCATCCGACAGAGGCAGCCCTGCAGCACCACCTGAGGCATGAATGCCATGTGTTAAGTAATGTAACACCATGTACTATATGCACACCTGAGCACCCTGACTAACATCCACCCTCACCAAGCATGAAGCCACAAAATGATGATGGGATGATCAAGTGCAATAACTGGCTGAAGTAATGCAGTTAGTCAAAGGGGAGCCAATGTGTTTCAGGCTGGGAAGACATGCGGAGCATGACATGATACACCACCTGCTAGGGGTGGCGTGCACCTATCACTCCATGCCCCATGGATACTGTCAAAGGATGTCAGTACCCACAGCATGCCCTGAATAGGTAAGTCTCAAAACACAAACCCACCTTCATAGGTACCACAAGGGATAGGAACCTAGATGTAATGCTACCCAATGCCAGAAGTTTATACAGCAAGATGTGTGCAGTGTAAACTCACACAGTATGGAGAATGTAGATACCAGTCCTGTAATAGAGAACTGGGTCAAGGCTCACATCAGCACCCTAACACTACCAGGTCACACCTCATACTGTGCTGTACAGCTGCAAAACATGGAACAAGCTACAAAAGGAGGGTGACTAGCAATAAATGTCAAGGATTACCACACCCCCATGTTGGTACCACAATAAGAAGCAGTATGGATTAGCCATGGTCAAATACCAATGGCTAAAACCGCCTCCCAGTATATAGCCTGCTGCAGACTACTGTCCTAATACCAGGAACTGCACCTGGCCTATGTTGGAATACATGAATATATCAAGCCCCACAAACCACATTATATTGCTTGACTGAAAATACCCAGACATACACTGGGAGCATTATACTAGCACCAACACAGTAGGAGAAAAGTTCCCAGAATCCATAAACCAAAATGTCCAGGAACAATGTACCACTCCCACAAGAGGGTTAAGCATACTGGATGTGATAATCAGCAACATGTGTACTGGATGGCAAGATGAGAAGTGTATCCCTCACTGGTAAGACCAGACCATAGAGTAATCACACTGGATATACACATCCCAACCCCAGTCCCTGGTCAGAATACCACAGTGAAAAACATGTGTAAAGCATAGGTTGCAGCCCTCCAAACTGATGATGAATCCACAAAAGGCCCTGTGCAAGTGCAGAATATGGGACACACCACAGAACATGTTATACAGGCATTCCATGAACACAGCCAGGAATGCTTGGAGTATGCAATCACAAATAACAACAACACACAATGCCATACACGCAGGCATCTGGCATGCTGGACTCCAGCCATTACTAAACCATGCAAGAGAATGAGGAAGCTACCACATGATAGAGCAAACATAAAAAGGGAAGTAATCACTGACCAGTAGTATGGCAATAACATCCATGCCCCATGGATACTGTCAAAGGATGTCAGTACCCACAGCATGCCCTGAATAGGTAAGTCTCAAAACACAAACCCACCTTCATAGGTACCACAAGGGATAGGAACCTAGATGTAATGCTACCCAATGCCAGAAGTTTAAACAGCAAGATGTGTGCAGTGTAAACGCACACAGTATGGAGAATGTAGATACCAGTCCTGTAATAGAGAACTGGGTCAAGGCTCACATCAGCACCCTAACACTACCAGGTCACACCTCATACTGTGCTGTACAGCTGCAAAACATGGAACAAGCTACAAAAGGAGGGTGACTAGCAATAAATGTCAAGGATAACCACACCCCCATGTTGGTACCACAACAAGAAGCAGTATGGATTAGCCATGGTCAAATACCAATGGCTAAAACCGCCTCCCAGTATATAGCCTGCTGCAGACTACTGTCCTAATACCAGGAACTGCACCTGGCCTATGTTGGAATACATGAATATATCAAGCCCCACAAACCACATTATATTGCTTGACTGAAAATACCCAGACATACACTGGGAGCATTATACTAGCACCAACACAGTAGGAGAAAAGTTCCCAGAATCCATAAACCAAAATGTCCAGGAACAATGTACCACTCCCACAAGAGGGGTAAGCATACTGGATGTGATAATCAGCAACATGTGTACTGGATGGCAAGATGAGAAGTGTATCCCTCACTGGTAAGACCAGACCATAGAGTAATCACACTGGATATACACATCCCGACCCCAGTCCCTGGCCAGAATACCACAGTGAAAAACATGTGTAAAGTATAGGTTGCAGCCCTCCAAACTGATGACGAATCCACAAAATGCCCTGTGCAAGTGCAGAATATGGGACACACCACAGAATATGTTATACAGGCATTCCATGAACACAGCCAGGAATGCTTGGAGTATGCAATCACAAATAACAACAACACACAATGCCATACACGCAGGCATCTGGCATGCTGGACTCCAGCCATTACCAAACCATGCAAGAGAATGAGGAAGCTACCACATGATAGAGCAAACATAAAAAGGGAAGTAATCACTGACCAGTAGTATGGCAATAACATATGTCCACACATACAATCCACTAAGTCCAGCCACAACAAGTAGAATCTGTGAATCCAGAGGCAATGTGACACCTGTCCCAAGTACACAGACAACCACAACATACCCCAATATGTGATAGATGCAACCATGTATCCAAACCAGAGATTGAGCTCCACCAACTCAGTACTGTCAAAACTAGTCAGGAGGAGAAGGTAACCACATACACCACAAACCCAGTCCCACATAGACCTACCACAACTGTAAACCAAACACATAAACACAGAAAAATATCCCTGGAGGCCTTAATTACAAACACACCACACCAACAGAAGCCTCCAAAGCAGATCACAAGCAACCACAACCTCCAAACATAGCACATGCAACGAATAGTACACAAAGCTGGTGTGCCAAACAGTCACAGGCCAGAAGGAGAAACAACATGCCTGATACAGTTGTAATAGGTGTCTGTATAGGCAGACACACTGCTGTCCCACTCACCAGACTGAACAAGGGAAAGGGTAGAGTAAGCTGCCTGTAGGCTGCCACAAAATGCCACATAACACAAGTACGCAGGTCACCCCAAAGCAAGTAGAAATATGATGCACTCAATGTCCATGCTGGTGTGAATGACCTGAGATGTACCTCCCTGGTCAACATGAAAAGAGACATGGATGATCCCTCTGAGTATGTACCCCAGGCCGGTATGACACTGGCTGTGTGCAGCATCCAACCCTCACCAAGAATGATGCCACAGTACAAACACAGAATGATCATGTTTAACAGCTGGCACAGTTACAGCTGTCAGTCCAAGAGGGTCTATTGTCTGTCTGCTTGAGATGTCAAGCATGACAAGCCATGCTGTTGTTCCAGGGATGGCTTGCACCTGTTACCCCTGTGCGTCTGTATACTGGATAAGGCCTTTGCCACCTCCATAGAGCCGTATAAAGGCAAGGCCAAAAAGACTACCCACCACCCTAGAAAACATAAGTGGTAGGAAACATAAGGGTAATGCTGACCAATGCCAGATGTGTAAACTGCAATATGCATGCCCCTGAGGCACTTCCCATTATGGAGAACATCGATGTCTGTGCAGTGACAGAAGCCTGCTGCAAGCCTAGTGATAGCACACCAGCACTACTAGTCTATACCACATATCATGTGTTATGGCCCCAACACCTGCACCAAAACATCAAAGGAGGGGGAGTATCCATATGCAGCACAGACACCCATATGGCCAGGTAACTGATAATGCACAAAGCAGTGGAGACCACCCATGTGCACCTAAGTGTAGTCCAAACTGCTGTACAGTCTGTAGCATGCGACAGACCACACTCTCACACACAAGAACTCCACCCAGAAATCCTGAAGACACTGGACAGTATGAATGTCCCACCAAATACCAGACAAGGTACACACAAATTACCACATAGGTGGCAAACCATTATGTATGCAAGGAGTAATCAGGGACCTAGGGACACAAGTTGACAGTAATCTGTCATGTGACACTCACAATGCCAATGTGGCAAGGAAGATTGTCGATATTGGACACCGTATCATGAAAGGATTCACATCTACATCAACAGAGGTCACTGTGCCGCTGTACTGTTCCTTTATCAGACCCATAATCTAGTACAATGACTCATATGGGATGTACCGTACGTGACACCTGCAGCGGTTCGGAAGACCTCATAGTTACCCCACCAACAGGATAAAGGGTGTGAAATATATGTCATATGCTGCCTGGCTGTAGACACCCCAGCTGAATGCAATCCCAGACTGCCTACACAGAGGTATTGTATGTCTGTTGTACAAGGCCATGTCCAACACAGGAGTAATGGACATGCTCCACCACAGGAAATCAAAGCCATTGGAGCTGTGAGAGTGACAGATGTCAGCCTCAACACATAATGAAATAAGATGTGCTGGAGGGACAGATACATAACCCAGAGGCTCCCCACACCCAGAAACAGGATCCCAATCCATGTTAGGCAGAGCCCCTCACTGACACCCCTCAACAGGAATATTGCCAAGTGGATGGATGATCGTACATGTATACTGGGAGTCTTCACTGTGTCACGGCCAGACAGAGGCACAGTGAAGAAATTCATAAATGGCCATAATAGAACATAGCAAGGGGTGGCGAAAGACACACACACTCTGGCTAGGCTTACAAATGCCCTAGGGTGTATAGCCTAGTATGAACCCATGAACCTATGAAGATACAACATGTACAGGACACTAAGGATTATCACAAGGCTTACCCAACTGATGGCAGGAACCATGTTGGGGGGCATCCACAGATATGCTCCGAATCACACAGATATTACAAACAACATACCAAACACACACACATATTGCTAACATACAATCTGACAGGTGCAGTGCAACCCCCCCCCCCAGAGAGTGCAAAATATCTATCCCAGTAGACTGCTGGTCCCCTGACTTTGCAGATGCTGAGGTAACAGCCATCATCTGCAAAGCAAAACACACAGGAGCAAAGGTATGTGATGGTGTCCTGGGCTGAGGCCAACATGGACTCCAAGAATAAAGGAATGCCAAATCACACTACTGCCCAATGTCAGCCTTACCACAGGATATGTACCCAAAGAGCAGTGTACAACAACAGTGGTCCATCACAACAAAGGTGTTGCCTGAATGGATACTGCAAACTACCACCCCAGGATCCTGACAAGCTTGGTCTGCACAGTTATGGAAAGGATCAGTATGTACCGCAGACAGAAGGCTATTGTGGACCTACTGATACTGGACCCTACACAGTGTGGCTGTCGTAACTGCAGATCCTGCCCCTAAACATGTTTGACCCATTTGAAGCAGTCATTAAGGTCATTGATTAGGGCAATGTGGTCCACATAGCGTAGCTGGACCGTGCACATGCTTCTAGACAATACCGTATGAGTTCGGTATGGATATGTTCACCAGCTTAAATATATACCCCTATGTCAGTAGAGGGGTTGCAAACCAGACCAAGGACAGAACTGACATGGTCAGACATGCTGCATCCATGTCAGACTACAAAGCAAATATGAGTGGCATCCCACAAGGCCTGGTCTTGGCCCCCCCCCGTTCTGTATATATGTCCCATAGGTATAGGCCAACATGGAAGGACTGTGACTGAACATGTATGGAGAGGAGTACAAACAGCCCACCATATCCAACCCCCAGCTGACACAAGCAACCCACAAAAGGGCCACCTACAAACAGACAACTGGAGGCATAGCCATGTCAGCAAGCTAATTGCAGAACTGTGTATAGACAACCACCGTGGATATACAGTAAGTGCCCACAAATTACCACACAGTTGTTAACCCATGACATACCTAACATGTAATGTGAGACCTGGGTACAAAAGGTGATAGATATCCTGCACAGGACAAACATGTGGCTGTAGTGTTCGCAGAAACATATACTATATACCCACCCAGACATGAAGGTTGCCAGATGTAGATAAGGGGAAGTCACTGTGGCTCTGCAGTCATCCTCCGTCAGCGTCACAATTGACTACAATAGCCCCTGTGGGATATACCACAGCAGACACCTCCATCAACTGTAAAGTCCACAACAGTACCCCACCAGGAGTAGCAAAGAGCATGAACAGATGCCATGTGTTGCCTGAGTAAAAAGACTGCAGCCCCACACACTGCCATACTGCCCAGCTACAGGCAAGCTGTGCCTGATGTATGAAGCCATGTCCATCCTGGAATCATTGAACATGCTGCACCTTGTACAATCTGAATGGCAGTGAGCTATGCACATGAGAGACCTGAACTCCAGCACTGACATACACAGGACAAGCTGTACAGAATGATCCATAACACAGAAGGCACCCCCACTCTTCAGTAAACTCCTGGTACAGGTCAGCCAGAGAGTCACTTATTGTCACCTCTCAAGAGGAATCCTGATGAGTGGATGGGAGATGGTAGGCTAACCCTGGGTATCACCGTTATGTCAGAGGTAAACGGAGGCACAGTATACTAACCATGACATATGTCATGGCAAACTCCAGTTACAATGTGTGTCGAAGGACAAACACACCCTGTGACTAGCATCAGAAATGGCCTAGGGAACATCGCTAGTGTTTGCCAATGTCCACCCATGTTGTGGATTACACTAGCAATGTTGGACGAGCCTGGTGTAGGTAGTCCATATCTGAACATAATGCAACATGGTCATATGTGCACAACTGGCCGCTACACAGTCTGTTGTGCTCACTATGAAGATGTCAAGCAGTCATAGGACTAAAGCCCAGGATACTGTCCACCACAGTGAAAGTACTGAACCAGTACACTATACGGTACTACAGTACTACAGTGTTAGGTCATTATGAAAGTATGTTGAGAACTGTCTGCAAAGTATCCCATGCAATCCCTGCAGGCACAGTATAATCCCTGTTGTGGCAGACACGAAGCAGTTGGCCAGTTAGTACACAACATGACACCCAACACACAACCATAAACGTGAGATATTGTCGAAGTTCACACACACCCAAATATGTGGTGGACTTCAGAGTGCAACATATGGAAAGCTCACACTGGGCATGCTCGCACACTTTGATAAATAAGGCATATGTCAGACAACATGCTATGGAAAGGCTGAACTGGGCATGCTCACACACTTAGGCCATATCTCCGTTTAGCAGTTGGCCACACATATCTGGTATTTGTACGTGCCAGTCCAGGGACCAACCACAACACAGCAATCTGCCCAGTGCACACAGTAAATGACTACAGAGACATAAGTGATATAGTGGATCGCCGTCATATGCAAACATCTTCCACAGATACACAAGTTGGTCATAGGAACAGGGAATGCTATGGAAATAAAGACCTGCAAACAGTAGAACAGCACAACAAATATTGTGCATCCGACAATTGAACATATGGGTGTAGAGGTCAATACTAGGCTTGTTGCCCTAGGGAATGACAGCTCAGCCAGAGTGTGCTTGGCATCTGCATCCCCAGTACAGTATGCTACTGTGCCACTGTAAAGTAGGTCAAAGAAGGCAACATGTGAGGCTAGTGAGCTGTGCCTCTGTCAAGCAGGGGCACCATGGAGGTCCCAGGGATTGAATGTGCTAAGCCACAGCCATGTTGTCGGTGTGTGCTGGGAGAGGGTTGCTGAGGATCTCTGACAGTAGGTGTCCGTCAATAACAGACTGAGGGGAGACCTATCTGCATTCTCTGGACAATTCCACTGTCAACACTGTGTTGTAATGATTATGTGTGAATGAAGTGCGGTGCCGGAATTGTTCACAGATGTCCTCCCTCTGTGGGCTACAGCTCTGCAATGTATTAGCTCACTCTGTCTGTTGTACGGCTCATATATGGCTGGTGTACAGCTGACAGGTGTCTTGTTGTGGAGCAGTCATGGATAGATGTGGGATAGCATGATCAATTCAAACCATACACATGCTCATAGAATGCAATTGTCAAGGATTATGCTGAGTGGCCAGTATAGTCCCCCAGCATGGGTCCTCTTAAGTCGTCCACCCCAGTCTTCACAAGTGTAGAGTCTGCTTGTGCTAAATACAGTTTGTGTGCAGTGACAACCTTGCCTGGGGGTAGAGATAGGATATGGATATCCAGGGAAAGGTGGGTATGGTCAGATATCAACAATGGTGGTCTACCTCTGGTGTGGAACAGTGAGTACCCACGTTGCAGATGGACAGGTGCAATATGTATTCCCCCATGTGGCTGTGGTGTGTGGTTCTGCTATAGCACATGGACCCACAAATCGTAGTGGCTGTAGGGTAAAGTGGTAGAGGCCTGAGTAGTTCTCACACACAATATGCCTGTACCTGATGTTAACAACTGGAATGGTGTATGTGAACACCTGCATATCCCGGCACTGTTCCCAGGGAAGCTAAGTGTGTGTCCTGGATGTGGGTGTGGTGTTCTGGACTGGTTGTGTTGTGTGTTACAGGTCCTGTGGTCACAAAGGATGGTATAGAACATAACCTGCCAGTGCGATGTGCATATCTGACCCTGACGTAGGTGGCTGCAAATGCATATATATGCTATCCCCCACCTGACAGGTAGTACTACATGTACATACCTCTGTAGAAATAAAGATGTCAGCATCCTATAAATACTGCAGGTGCAGACCAGATGCCCAGTAATTCGGATAGTGCGCTCTGCTAATGCATCTCCCTCAAGTGTCATAATATAGTTAGGTAGGAGTTTCAATCCTGCAAATGCTCAGTGTGTGGGTGGGTGAGTGGGGTTTGTGTGTGTGAAAGGCTGTGAGAGGGAAATGTCCCTTTTGACAACTGGGAAAACACACTACATGATGCACATTCCCCTTTCTAAACACTGATGATGTCAACACCCTATAAGTACAGCAGGAGAAGGGAAACCTCCCAGTAATGCCAATAGCGCGCTCTGATAATGTGTCCATCTCGAGTGTCATAACATAGGTAGGTAGGGGTTTGAATCCTATAAATGCTCAGTGTGTGTGGAGGGGGTTAGTGTGTGTTCAAGACTGTATGAAAGAAATATCCCTTTTGCCAACTAGGAGAACACACTACAGGATGCACATTCCCCTTTCTAAACACTGATGATGTCAGCACCCTATAAGTATAGCAGGAGAAGAGGAAACCTCCGAGTAATGTGAATAGTGTGCTCTGCTAATGCGTCCGTCTCAAGTGTCATAACATAGTTAGGTAGTGGTTTGAATCCTGCAAATGGCAAGTGTGTGTGTTTGGTTAAGAGGGTTAGTGTGTGTGCAATTTTGTGTGAGGGAAATGTCCCTTTTGGCAACTGGGAGAACACACTACAGGATGCACTTTCCCCTTTCTAAACACTGATGATGTCAGCACCCTATAAGTACAGCAGGAGAAAGGAAGCCTCTCAGGAATGTGAATTGCACGCTCTGCTAATGCGTCCGTCTCGAGTGTCATAACATAGTGAGGTAGGGGTTTGAATCCTGCAAATGGCATGTGTGTGTGCTTGGATGGGGGAACTCTGTGTGTGTGCAATTCTGTATGAAAAACATGTGCTTTTTTGAAATCAGGAGATCACACTACATGATGCACATTGCCCTTTCCAAACAGTGATGATGACGGCACCCTATACATACAGCTGGAGAAGAGACATCTGCCAGTACTCAGAATAGCGCAATCCGCTACAGCGTCACTCTCAAGTGCCATAACATATTTAGGTAGGGGTTTGAAACCTGCAAGTGTGTGTTTGGATGTGGGGAGTTTGTGTGTGTGTATTTCCGTATGAAAAACATGTTAGTTTTGGCATTCAGGAGATCACACTACCTGATCCACATTACCCTTTCAAAATACTGATGATGTCAGCACCCTATAAGTACAGCCAGAGAAGAGGAACTGTTTAGTAATCCGAATAGTGCGCTTTGCTAATGTGTCTCTCTCATGTGCCGTGACTTAGTTAGGTAGGGGTATGAATCCTGCAAATGGCAAGTGTGTGTGGGGGTAGTAGAGTGTGTGTAAATGCAAATGTGAGAAAACAGATCCTTTTGGCAAAAACTACAATACACCAGATGCTGCATATTCCCCCAGTAAACACAGGGGATGTCAAGACACTATCAGCACAGCCAAACAGGGCTAGTTGGCCAGTAATGCCAATAGTGCGCTCTGCTACTGGGTCTATTACCATTGTCAGAGTACAGATAGGTATGTTTTGGTAACCCACAACTGCCACGTGTGGTTGTGTCACACATTATGACCTTGTGTGGGTCTTTGTACATAACAATGCATGCCATTGCCTAAACCAGCAATGGCATTGCACACATGATGTATGTGTGTGACACATATACACATAAATACCTGTGACATGCAGTAGTTACCATGTCTGACACATGCCTCGAGTGGATAAATGGTATTTGCAATGTATACCAATATGACTGTCTTACTGTGCAGGGGCCGCACGCAGTATGTGTCTATACAGTGTGGGTGTATATGGTAAAATACCTACAGCAGGGGATACACATCTGGTCTGGGCCATATAGTCTACATGTAGTCGATGTACAGGTGCTGCATGTTCCCACCTGTTGTGGGAGTGGTAACATGTCATACCACTGCAATTCAGTAACCACATGCTGTGAATCCTTCAACTAGTGTGTTGTAGCTACAGAAATGCTCACGCACAATGTTTGGTTGGATGCAGTCCAGCCATATAAAGACAGTTCTTGAGACTGTCATATTGCCAGTGTTGTTATGGAGGATAGGTTGTCTTCCTGTGTATGGGAGGGTTGTGTGTGCCAGGCTATGAACCAGATGGCAGTCCGACACACTGTTAGCTGCACATGATTAGGCCCTGATGCTTTGTGTTGTGCCAACAACCTGGAGGTGTGTGTATCTGTGGTGCCCTGTGATACCACCCCCCCTGTCCATGTGTGTTACATGTGTAGGGGACCACAGGCATGGTATGGGGCATAACCTGTCAGTGATGGGTAACATCTGTGAGCCATGAATCAGGAGTCTGGTACTGCACAGACATTGCAGTTCACCATGTTGAGGACAGTGTCCAGTGCATGCATCTTGCGGTGTACACTGCTGGTGTTGTGTAGCAGCACTGTTAGTGTCCTAACCTGTGTGATACCCATGGAGGTGGCTATGTAATCCGTGTCCTGCAGCATAAGGCAGTATGTGTGTATCAAGGAGCTTTGCCAATATACATCGGGCCATGGGTGTCACATGCAAGATGACCCTTGCACATCATTGTGGCTTCCCTAGCATGTAAGCACACATTGACAGCCAGTGGATACCCTATGAATGACATTGGAGACTAAGCAGAATGTAGACATACAACACCCTTCCTACATATAGTGGTAGCATACCTGGTGAGGGTATGTTGTTAACCAAGATCAGGCTCATACTGGCCCATGCCACATGCTGAGAGATCCATTCTATGTTCCCTATCATGTAGTCCAGGGAGGTATGTCTCAGGGCAGCCATAGTGGCATGGTCAATGAGTGAGTCATATGTGTCTATGCCTCTGACTGACCTGTATGCATGTGTTCTGTGGTGGACCATAGTGCCCCTGAGGCATATCGCTGTGACCTTCACCAGATACAACCTGTTGACCGGGACCCCAGTGCAGCACCCAAGACAGGTACCTGACAGGTCTGTAGCAGGTGTGTTGTGTAGCCCTACAGGCTGTGAGTGCGTGGCACATGGGATGTGTGTGCCATGTGTGGCATGTGCTCTGTTCCGACGGAACATATGCTTGTGTACCAGCTGCGGAGGTGTGTGATGCTCAGGCAGGATGCTATTCTGAGTCCCCACATATGCCCCAGTGTGTTCAGCATGCTGTCAGTGCGTGTCTATGTCTGACTTGTATTATAGTCACTGTAATATGACATGCCACCTGACAGGGTATGGCATTACTGGGTTCAGAGAGTTCAGTCCCCAGATTGGCTGTGTGGTGGCATCCCACACATGTGTTGTATGTTACTGGCCAAGGGTGATGGCTGACTGCATACATGTGGCAGCTTTGACATTGCCACATGACTCACATAAACCACAACTGGACCATAGAGGTGATTCACAGGTTACCTTTGCATGTGCTACCCTAGTAGTGTGATTGCCATGGTGAGTACCAACACATAGGGCCAATGGGGAACAACATACTGAAGGTGTGTATGTGTGGGTGTACTGCTACTGTTTCATAGCACTGGCATATATGACTGCACACGTGGGTAAATGCCAGGTAAGACATGTGCAATGTGTCACAGGCAACTTACATGCGAACAGGACAGACAGTGATGTTCTGTCATGTGTAAACCTGACATACATATCGTACGCTATGCAGATGTTACTAGGAGTTCACAGAAGCACTGTAACTCTGCATTGCTGGTGTAAGCAGTGTTCCAGGGAACCCCAAGCAAACATGCATGCAAACAAAGCTACAGTAAGCAGGGCTGGAAGTAGTGCATTGTACAACAAAGAAGGGGTAACACTAACAGTAAGTAACAATGCAAATATGTAGGCACTATCAACATGTACCCAGGAATACACAGCGCAGTTGCCCATGGTAGAACTGATATTATGTCATAGTTAATTGTGATTTGGATTACATTGGTACTGCACACATATCAACATGTGCAAACATCCACATTGCATAGTCGTTGTGGGCAACTTGACACCATTACTGTACATGTCCACCATTGCATATCACTACTTGCGTTAGCTTCCCCCCTGTGCTACCCATGTATGCGGCTATCTGTTGACATCCTTACCACCGGCATGCAATTATGTGCAGCTGTTACACTTTGGTACGCACTATGGGTGCAGATGACAATTCAGGACATTCATACGGTCACTGCATCAGGCATGCTGGGATATACACACAGTCATATCAGCACACTGTACTGTTACCAACATGATACTACTAATACACTTCTATGTAGTCACCCTGTGCATCAGCAACGTGTTTACCTGTTCCTGCAATGATGTTGGAGATTGCAGGAGGTGGCACAGTGTCATCATATGCACAGGGTGTGAATTAGGTATGCCTGAGTCTGCCACCGATACCACCAATTGACATGTGTGTGTATGTGTGTTGGTGAGGGGCAGCAGTACAGGGTGGGGCACTGTTGGTGCAGTGTGTGCGTGTATGTGGTCACCCTAGGTGTTAACATTTCGCATGTGTGTATGCACGCACACAGTTCCACCTCATGGCTGCCATATACAGGGGTTTGTGGACAGCCACAGACTGCACCTGGCAAGTTATACAGATCAGTGTCTGTGGGCACAGACACCGTACCTGTGACTGGCAGGGGTGCTACGGACCATATCCAGTACTAAGCCAGACTGGGTACTGTCATCAGAAGCGGGAGTGTGTTGACTGGACACAGGTCCCTGTTGGGACTGTCCAGAGCCACGTGCATGTGGTCTCCTGGAGTGTTCCGATGACAGCACAGACCCAGCATTGCTGGGGCTGCTGCTGGCACTATGGGGGCATGCGCAGGCCTGTTGTCGTCCGTGCCGACTGCCAGCTGCTGCTGTTGCTGGCATACGGCCACGTCGACGCCACAAACGCCCACCATTGCCCTGGCTCATGGACATTTGGTTGTGGAACTGCTGTAATATGTCCCCACAACGTCTGTCTATGACATCGGTGAAATTACGGATAGCATCCGCAATGTCACGCATACTGTCAGTCATGGCTGTGCAACATGCTCTCAGCTCCCTCAGACCCTGTCTGGTGTACCTTTCCATACGCGACTGTGCCTGCATGATAGCCCAAAACATAGCTGAGGTTGACAGACCTCTTTGAGCACGTCTGCCAGAGGCAGTACGCCCACGGATGCTCCCACAAGAACCCATGGGCAACTGTCTGTGTGGTACCATCACAGGACCCTGCCCATGGCTGCGGTGTGGGGATGCATGTGCCACAGGTACCACATTACCCTGGTCAATACAAACTGTATCCTGTCCATCACCTAGGGACAATGGTGACAAAGGATGTACTGGCAGGATGACTGTGCACAATGATGGGGTTGACAGCTGTGTACTGTCAATTGGCTGACCAATGGCGGACCCTGACACACCTTCCTGTACCATTACACAGATATCATCTTTACCAGTACCTGTGGCACCAGATTCAGGTTCCCTGCTGCAGGACACCAGAGCAGCACCAGAACCTGTGAGAGGAAGACAGGAAACACAGTTTACAGTGTCCACACCTTGTTACCAGTGATGCACTTATGCACACATGCACACACGCACACATGGACACATGCACACATGTACACATGGACACAGGCACACATGCACACATGGACACAGGCAAACATGCAGACATGCACACGTGGACACACGCACACAGGCACACATGCACACATGCACACATGCACACAGGCACACATGCACACATGCACACGTGGACACATGCACACATGCACACATGCACACGTGGACACATGCGCTCATGGACACATGCACACATGCACACATGCACACGTGGTCACGTGCACACATGCACACATGCACACGTGGACACAGGCACACCTGCACACATGCACACATGCACACGTGGACACAGGCACACGTGCACACATGCACACATGCACACGTGGACACAGGCACACCTGCACACATGCACACATGCACACATGGGCACAGGCACACCTGCACACATGCACACATGCACACCCTGCAGTATACACACAGAGCACTACTAAGTTACACTAGTGCTACTAGCACTATCAGGACTATTATAGGTATTGTTAAACACACTCACCAGCATGGATGGCCTGCCTTGCTGTAACCCTGGAGGGACCTGCATAAATGATGAGATTAATGTCAGTGGGCACAACTGTGCCATTGATACTGCATATGATACAGTGCAGTAGTACACCAGTTGCCTTTCACACATCAGCTGCTGATATTGCCAGTATCACACATGCACAATTACATACTATGATGACAGATACATACCACGGACACACCTTACATATGCATAAACTAACAGTGTACAGAACAGTCAAGTGTACATATGGCATATTACCTGCACGATCCATGTCGTGCTGCTGTGTGGATCCAGCCTCCATCATGATGCAGGTGTACTGCTGTTGCTGTTCCGGGGCTGGAGCCACAACACTTAGGAGTAGCCCCTCCAGTCTGGTGAGGGGGGGATGTGTGGCCACCCCACCTCCTGTGGCAACCTGTTGCCTGTGGATATCCAACGCACGCTGATGGACACTTCTGATTAAATCACTGCAGTGATGTCGTACCTGCTCATATGTCCTATTATGCGTGTCAATGTCATTTACCCTACGGACAAGGTCTTGCCACAGTGCCGCCCTCTCCTGCTGATTCTGACTGGTGCGGGAAAACAGTATGTCATACTCCTGCACCAGGCTCTGGTGTATCTCCTCATCTTCCGCTGCAGAGTAGGTGGGATTACGCTGACGCGCCATCTTCCTGGAAGAGAACACAAACAGGATATCAGCAGACTATGTCAGCAATATATGGCGCACATACTATACATGATACTCATGTGTAGTGATGTACTACTACTCCCATATATTGCATGTGTGTGTGTGTCGTGGTGGATACACAAGTACATGGCCAGATATCAATGCTCAGCCAACACCTGTGAAACAATACCTGCCACATTCCACACAACATAGTAGCATGCCCCATCGGTCAGCACACACTGACAGGTCCAATGCACAACCTCACTCTGGGGGTTCATCCCAAGGTACTGTATGTGGGATGCCATCCACTAGTGTGATGTGGACACAGGTTACGCGGCCTGGATATACATAGCCCACCACCACCACCAGCACAGTAGACTACTTTGATATGTATGTGATTAGACAGTTATTCACTTGTTAGGACTGAGATGGTATCCATGCAGCACACTGGGCCAGTGGAGGCCACAACCACACTGCTGACCCCTTTGCAAATGCTTACCACGGACATGCCACAGATTGCATGGAACTTGCACACACATTTCTAACCCAGACCCTATGCACAAAGGTTAGGCATCCTGTCTGGTGGACCCCAGGCAGAGGCAGATTGTATAACAATAGCAGGAGGCTACTGCAGGACAGAGCAGATTCACATTAAGGGAAGGCATCTGTGGTCAGCACTGGTACTACGCTACGGTCTCTCATAACAACGGCCATGGCCTACTCTGGGAGGGAAATGGCCACAAACACTATGGATAACCACAAGGCCTTCTTCAGTTATGTTACACATATGGACCAGATGCCTCAGATATGCTCTGTGTTAATACACACCTACTTAACATTCACCAAACACACAGATATTGGCAACATTCTTGCAGACAGGTTTGGTGCCAGTATCCCCCCTCCTTCTCCCCCACCAGTTGAAATACTTATCACAGCTGTATGTAACCTCCCTAAATACAATTATGCCCCTTACACACGTGACAAATCATTAGCAGGCCGTAGTAAAGTAGCAAAGCAGTCAACAGCCTAACATAGCCTTATAAAAAGCTACATCTTGACTGAAACCGCAGCCTTGACTCCTACAAGACATGGCCTAAGTGACCTCCGCCATGTTGACAGGAAAAAGAGAAAAAAAAAAACTCAGAACTAAGCGTACAGGGTTCATCATACCTAAACAATGCCAGTAGGTTACAGCAAGACAGCAACATAATCACTTCAACGACGGTAACATTTTCCTCTTAAACACTGTGATCAAAACTTTTCAATACGCTTCATATCACAAGTACAGAATTTAAAAGTCTACCATTACGTTTCTACTAAAAACAAATCTTTTCGTTTGTATCACCGATATTATCGGCTACAACCCAAAGCTATGCACACTAACAACAATGCTTACAACAGAGGTAGGCCGCAGCCCCCCCCCTCCAAAATAACCCACCTCATCATGACAGCATCAACAATCAGCAGCAAGTTAGATAAAAATTGACTTTACCCAAAAACCCTGCATCCGCACATCATCATAACAAATTCACCTTTTGAAAAATGTTACAAAGAACATAAATAAATACGTAATGTGAGTAATAAAGCTGAACGCCTCCACTACATCTCAAGATGATTTTCAGGCACACCGGCATCAAAAGTAAACAAAAATAAAGCACCCTACCTTTTACATTCACTTAGTTCTTTAAATTCCTCGCTAACCCGTACATCCTGAACTATCCAAGGTTACGGTAGATAAAAAAGAATCCACATAAACTGCTCCCTAATCCACGAGCTCGCGCAATAACTGTTTTGAGAAGAGTTTCCAGACGGTGATCGCGCAACCGCATACTCTTAAACGCCGTGCGGTTGGTAGGCACCCCTCCCCCATAAGTTGTTCGCTTTGATAGTGAGCTCACAGTTCATAACGTTACTTCTGAAGAAAGCAGTTACCGGCCCGTGGTTTATAATAATTGGATAAAACCTCGGATGTCGGCTTCTTAGGTTTCTTGCGTCCTTTATTAGAAAAGGATACTCCTATCACAGGAGTCTCTGATTTGCCTTTTTAAGGTTATTTCTTCTAGCACTTGTGTTTTTTTGAGGTATAATGGACTTTTTCCTGAGCGTATATGCACAGTGAGAGCCTTTTTGTCTTTTCTTAAAGATTGCTGTATTGTAGCTTGACTTTTGTTTGTTTGTGTGTGTGTGAGTGAAATATGTATATAGTAAGGGCATACCGTGTAGGTAAGCGTACTCTTAGCACTTTACTACAATCAGTCATATCATGTCTAGAGCTGTCTAAATTTATTTTATTTATTTTACATTTGTTAACGGGGGCGTCTGACTGAGCCGAAAATGCCCTTTTTCAGCAGAGGCCCTGGGAGAAAATCTCCACAAAGAAAAATTATAGATACATTTAGTTAGACATGATCAGTATACACACAAATTACAAAAGTATACCTTATCCACTTTCACTAGCCTGGGGAGCAATCATGGCACTGCCAACTTTGCTTGAGATGTTGCCTGAGGAGGTCTTTAAAGGAGGCTTTGGATGCTGTGTTTTGAATGCTAGTGGGGACAGAGTTCCATTTTTAAGCCACTGAACTACTATATAGCGCATCTCCAAAGCTATTGTAGCTGTTGGTGACTTCTAGTAGTAGTTTGCTTGATGATCTGAGAGGCCTTTTGACTGAGTGATGTACTAGGTTTTTGAGGGTAGGACACTTATTGGGGAGGTAATAGAATGACAGAGACAGAGCTGATTGTAAGTTAGGAGGTTGGGCAGATCAAGCCAGTGGAGCTGTCTCAAAGCAGTACAGTGATGAGTTGTATATGAGCAATTTGCAGCAAAGCGGGCAAGTCGTTATAGCAGGCTTCCATTTTGCTTAGTTCAGTTTTGCTGAGATTAGGCAGAATGGGAGATGCATAGAGTAGGGTGGATAGAAGTTGGGAGCGAGCAATGGCTGATCTTGTGTTGTTGGTAATAAATGGTTTGATACGGTAGAATGATCCCAGTTTTGCATGTACTTTTTTAATAATTAAGTTGAGATGGCTATCAAATTTTAGGTGGGAGTCTATGGTTATTCCCAATAGCTTAGCCTGTGCCACTGGAGTGATTGGAGTAGCGTTTGTGGAGTAGATAGTGAATTGACTGTTATCAGTGTTTTTGTTAGAACTGGTTATAATCATAAGCTGAGTTTTCTTTGGATTGAGGATAAGTTGGGCTTTGGTAAGGTAGTTTTCAACGTCAGAGAATGCTAGTTGAGTTGTTTGTAGGAGGGTGGGAATGTTTTGTGCAGCACAGATTAAGGTAGTGTCATCTGCATACTGAATGATAGATGCATGCAGTGTGGAGGTATGGAGATCATTTGTGAAGATTGTGAATAGTAGTGGTCCTAAGATAGAACCCTGTGGGACTCCTATAGTTATGGGCAGCTGAGGAGAGAGAGAAATTTCCCATTTTACAGCTTGGTACCTGTCAGTTAAGTAGCTTTGGAACCAGGTAAGAGTGGAATTTGATAGGCGATATTGGTTTAGTTTGTTTAGCAGGATTTGGTGTGAAACTGTGTCAAATGCTTTGGGCATATCCAAAAAAAAGAGTTGACACATGTAGGCCTTCATTTTTGAGACGGTTTACTGTGTCTGTGAAGCAGAGGAGGGCTGTAGTGGTGCTATGGGCAGGTCTGAAACCATGCTGAGTAGGTGACAGGATGTTGCTGTCTAGGAGATAGTTTAGCATCTGGGTATGGATGCATTTTTCTAGGATTCTGGCCAGGGGGAGAGTAAAGCAATGGGTCTGTAGGTATTAAGTTCAGTGGAGGTCCCGCCTTTATGTATGGGTGTAACATAGGATATTTTCCAGAGTTTGGGCACATAGTTTTCAACAATTGATCTGTTTATGACAGTGGAGACTGGGATAGCAATAGCATCTGCTGTGAGTTTCAAGAAATAGCTGGGGAGTAGGTTGTCTGCTGTTGATGAGGGTTTTAGTTTGGAGAGCATGCTTTTGATTGAAGTGGTGGAAACTGTTTTGAGGGTAAAGCTTGTATTAGTGTTATTTGTGTTGGGGGGGGGTAGTGAGGAAGGAACTGTCCTGTGATACTAAAGATAGAATTGAGTTCACAAAGTGGGAGTTGAATTGTGTTTTGATGGGAACTTTAGTGTCAGGGGTGGTTGTTTTGGGGTAGCCTTTTGGGTGGATTTTAGTAGCTGATGTACAGTTTTCCAAAATTTCTGGGGGGTTGTGTTGGTATTTAGTTTGTAATGTTGTGTAGTAGGATTTTTTGTCCAGCCTAATGCATTTTTTTGCACGGTTGCACAGTTCTTGGTACTTAGTTAGGCTTTGTGCTTGTTTTTTTGATAGTAAAGCCAGGCAGTGTCTCTGGACTTGAGGATTTGTTTGGTTTCTTTACTGAGCCCAGGGGTTTTGTAGAGGTTCTAACCTTGATTTTGCGCAATGGAGCGACAGTGTCTAGGTGTTGTAGAAATGTTTTGTTGAAATATGCTACATCCTGGTCAAGTGGGAGGGTTTTTAGGGGGGTCCAGTCACAGTTACAGAGTAAAGTGTTGAGGAACTCGGGAGAGAATGTTTGTGTTTCTAGTGGATATATAGTTAGTGGTTTTGCATATGCTTGTTCTACTACATATAAAGTATATTATGTTGTGGTCACTTAAGGTGTCTGGGAGACTGCCTGTGTGAGGGTACAATGTGGGTTGTTAGTTAGGACTCAGTCAAGGATGGATTCATAGCTCTCAACCTGGAAACATCAAAAATCTGGACAAGGCCCATGAAAAATAGGTACAAATCTGTACGCTGATTAACATCTAATTTGCATACATAATTATGTAACCCCATCCACTCCAATGGAATTGTGGGGTACCAACTTTCAAACGCAAACTGAAGAACAGACAACCAAAATATGGCAGAGCCCCCCTGCAGCCATCCCAATGTCCCATTACCTGGCTTGCCCCATTTACCGTAGACACTAAATTGTGCACACAGCTTTACTTCTACAATGATTATTTGGATTTTATTTTTACATTTTACAGCACAACAATGCAGAAACACTAAGACATCTGGTAAACAAAGCAATACTGTCTCACAATGAAAATAGGCTTGGCATTAAAACTTCCCTGCCTCTGAAACTCACATTAATTGAAACAGCATTGAAACCCACACCACATCCAAAGAAAATGCATCTGGCCAGTCGTGGATAAAGATTACCTTTGGGCTATTTTCAAATACTTGGCCCCTTGCACACAAAACAATAAACATACATGTGTTATTTTCTTTGATACACCTTCCTGACTGAGCGCATTTTAAATTTATTGTTTGACCATTTTTCCAGTAGGCTGTACTGTAGGCAATGAAACAAAAAGCATGAACCAAACTGCCCAATTCAGAACATTTACATCATAAAAGTCTACTTCCACACCCACACTATAAATAGAATGACAGTAGTGTAAGCCATAGGCATCTTGCACAGTGTCTTGCACTTTACAATTTCATATTTTTTGGGGGGGACAAAATGTCAAAAACCAAGGGCACATTTTAAACATTGCTTGTATAATTTTGTAAAGTTGCTAGAATAAAATGTTGTGTCACCACCATGCATTTCACTGGCAAATTTTCTCTAGATATTTAGATAGGATGATGCTGTGTGTAATTGTAGTCTGAAGAAACAATCAGATAGATCGTGAAAGCGCTCACTCTTACATTCATTTGTGTGTTTAATAAAGCTAGATTTTCCTCTAGCCGTGGTGGTTCGGCTTTGTTTTTTTATTTATTTTTTTAATAAATTTTTTGTGCTGGTCAGTTTGGGACCTCCAAGCATACTATAAGCATAGATCTTCACCTCTCATTTCACCCAGTTGTTGCCTAGATTTCATTCCACAGTGCTTTACTGTGGAATAAGAATACAGGGCATCTTCATTGTTCTGGATCGCTTATCTGTAACATCAGTGTCCCCACTGTACTTCTGTCCTGTTTCATAACACAACAGTTTCCTCTTTCTCCTTCAACAAAAGCTTGGCAGCTTCTTGTGTGCCACTATTTTGCTTAGTATCTACTAACTTTACTGCCATGTTGCATAAAGTCACAGTTGTGAGCAGGTGTGCACTGATTTGGCAATCATCTGATCTGATTAGAGCAGCCCACTTTGTTGCCCTCTTACTCCCATCCCTGGCTTATCTCAATTGTCCCACGTTTATGCATATTCTTACTTCTGCTATTCCCCCATCACCATACACACAACACTCCCATCCCTGGCTAATCCCAATCTTTCCACGTTTATTCATATTCTTACTTCTGCTATTCCCCCATCACCATACACACAACACTCCCATCCCTGGCTAATCCCAATCTTTCCACGTTTATGCATATTCTTACTTCTGCTATTCCCCCATCACTATACACATATCAGCTCTCTACCTACCAACTTTATCCATAAATATCCTCCCTCTTATAAATATATTTATTTTCTCAACGTATGAGTCATACTCTCTCCAACACTTGATGTGACTACATTTCCTATACTATTTATGTTCAGAATTATCCCTACACTTCTGCTGCTCCTAACAATATACATCATCATTCGATCCTCAGTTACTTTTGAGTGTCATTTTTCCCTCTTCTTCACAAATATTCTTTCAGTATACAAGCCTCCTTTATAACTACCTGTATAACAAATAAAGGTTCATAGTTTTATAGGTAGTTACTAGGGACATTGTCCAGCAGATCTTTGATTGGTTAAGTGACTTGCTTAGGGTCATACAGAAGGGAAATGCAAACTGAGAGAGACAGATGTGGAACTACAGGAAGCTGTTCGTTAACATGTCACCATCTTAATCCTCTGCACTAACTGTAAGACTAAAAGCTATAACTCCCTGTTATGGAATTCAACCACATGGTCTCCCATATGACAGACAGGGATGCTTATGACTACACTAATGCAAAGTATGCAGTAGCTCTTACACACATGTACACACACACACACACACACACACACACACACACACACACACACACACACACACACACACACACACACACACACACTCCCCTTAGAACTCACATCTACATACTACAAACCTACTTCAATTCCACTCCCCAACCTCAAAAATGTACCCACCCTTTAAATCAAACTAAAAAAACTTTTACCTACCCTACTACAAAAGTCACAGATCAGGAAATAGTAAATGAAATCCTGGTCCATGCCCATCCTTCCTTGACATCTCTCCCCCTACAGTGATTAAAATAAAATGAAAGTCGCCTTAGTTAACATTAATACCATTAACAATACGTGAACCTAAACTGATGGCTCACTAATATCTGAATATTTTGACATTTTTGCTATCATTAAAACTTAGTTTAAAGATATTTTTGCCTCTCGGTCATCATAAAATAAATTCACTTTTATGCAGATAATAAATCAGGCAATAGAACAAGAGGTGAACCACTACTATTTATAACAACACAAGCATCAATAACACTGCACAGTTATTACTACTACTATTAACGCCTCCCAAAATGACACATGACAAAGGATTATTGTTACATTACTGCTAGCAAACACATAAAACTCTGCCTTGGTTTAATTTACATCCCTCCCCTATCACTGCTCACCCTGCTTTTATCAACTAGATTTTTCCTTCCTTCCACCCTCCCTTCCTCACAATTCTATCTTACATGGTGACTTCAACATTAAGGCTTTGTGACTTGATGAGGTACCTCTAAAAAAATATTCAAATCCTTAGGCTTCTTTCAGCTGTTAAATAAACCCACCAGACTAAATAACTTTAGTGGCCTGGACTGCACTCAACTTAATTCGAAGTACCCTTGCCACAGATATTATGATCTCTCAGTGACTGCAAACATTCCTAGTGACTACTGCCCTTTTCTTTCCAGTTATTCTTTTAAAACTAAGTCTCACTTCCCACAATTTGTATATTTTAACCAGTTCCAGAGAACAAGCAAAACACCCTTCTATACACCAGTCTCGGCATACACTTACCTTTACTCCATGTGCGGAGCGAGGAAAATAAAAGAAATCCTTTCTACACACACTTCTTCTCCAAGTACATGCAGAGCGAGGAATTCAAGGCAGGCTTCTAAATAAAAGAAATCCTTCTCCAATCTCCACACAATAAAATAAATCCTTCTCCGTGCAGCCAACAATGAGGAAATCCAGGCTTCTAAATACGAGAAATCCTTTCCGCACTCACTCACTTACTTTCGGCGAGCCTTCTAAATGAAAATACAGCCTTGCTTTCTGTTCCTGCTCTTGGGAAGCATTTGAACTGTGCAAAGCTTGATTCCGACAGGCTGGTAGCCCTGGCGAGCTGACGTCATCACGCACGTGATGACGTCAGCTCACAATGCGCGAAAAATAAAAAAATTTAAAAAAAATCGGAAACGAAGGGGTGCCACTCATGAATTGTGGCACCCCATTATTTGGACCCCAAAACTCGGTAAAAACCGAGTAATTCGGGACAGTTGGGAGGTATGGATGGATTACTTTTTAGATTTTTTATCACATCTAGTTGAAATTTGGACTAGCTGCTGGTAGCCATGGAGATGTATTCGATTACTGATTACTTGGTGGTTCTGATATACAGGTGAACCAATCTAGGTTGAAGTCCCCCAGAATAAGGGTTTCTTGTAAGTATGTGGAAGAACACCAGGATAAGAAGTCTTCAAGGCTAGCAGGTGTATTACCAGGTGGAATATAGATCACAATTGTGGTGATGACCTTTTTAGGGTGAAGTTGAAGTTGTCAGATAAATATGTCCCAATTATTGGGGGAGAGGTAGGAGTTTGGTAATTGACGGACATTTAAGTTGGACTTGTACAGTAAGGCAGTTCCACCCCCCTTTACGAAGTGGTCTGTCTTGTCTAATGATATTGTAGCCGGTAGGGAGAATGTCTGAGTTAGCTATGTTTTTATTTAGCCAGGTTTCTGTTAAAGCAACTATGTCTGGGGAGTAGTGTGCCATTGTGGCCTGGAATTCAGGTATTCTATTTTTGATGCTTCTAATATTAATATTTAGCATTAAAAGATGGTTGGTTTTGCTGCTGTTGTTGATTTGCCCAGGAATGAAGATAGTGAGGATATTATGTTCTGACAATTGTATTGGAGCAGTTTGTGTTGGAGAGGATAGATTTGGGCCTGGGTTCGGGTGGATATCCCCACTTATTGCTGTTAAAATGGTGATCTGTGAGAAAGTATTGTTTTTTTTGGAGTAGGAATGAGAGCATATGTGTTTAGTTCTGAATTGGTCCGTTATATAGTTCTTGAACAACTGTGGGCAGGTATTATTATAATGTGTGATGTCTGTATATGAAAGTGCATAATGTAGTATGTTGCTACTAAGTTTAGGGATATTGCTAGAGTGATAACTTGTGGTGTTGTAAAGAATTATGAGAAGACAGACTAGACTTAGTTGTGTGATAGTCATGGTTATAAAGTTTAAGTTGGTTCTAGGTGGGGAGTCTGAATAGGATTTATAGGGTTGCACTATATGTGGATGGGGAAGTAGTGTGGGTGATGTAAAAAATGCCTAGTGGGAATGAGAGTGATTGGGAGTATTTTGTGTGGAGCAAGTTGGTGTGGTATAATGTGATATGACCTGAGGAGCTGTGATTGGTGGAGGTGATGTGAGGGTGAGCTGTGGGTGTGGCTGTGATTACTATAAATGTAGAGGTAGAGGGGGCGGGAGGTAATAGGAGGCAGGGGAGCGGAGAGAGCCCGAGTGTTAGTGAGGGCAAACGGAGCGGGGCAGAGCCCACCAAGACAAGAGAAAAAAAGTATTACTTTACAAATCTGAACACTTTATAAACAAATTCCTGAGGTCTAATGGTTTACCAGCAAGCAGAATGTAATTGCTGAAGAGCACTTGTGTCCTCGTGGGAGACTACAAATTTAAAGATGGCTCCATGCTTAGCAGGAGTCTAATATAGACTTAGTATTGGAGGAGGGAGATAGCACAAGGGGTGTAAACCAGGTGGAATGCAAAAAAAAAAACAGAAAGGCAATCAGAATTGTATTCTTTTAACAACAGAAGCGGTATTGCTAATTTAAAACCAATATTTTACGTGTTAGCGTGAACAGCTGAAAATGTTACTTACATTTATTAAGTGCTGCTGGGGGGGGGGGGCAGCATTTTGAGATGTGACCATTTGTAAGTGATAGGGGTCCAAGGGGTTGCCTTAAGAGACCTTTAGTACAAAATGGAATTTGCTTGCTACAGTCCTGGTGTATCCGTGTGTGTGTGTACAAATAAGGGAGTGTGGCACTGAATCGAAAGAGATGGCGATGGTTAACACAATACCCTGACCCCATGTAGAAAAAATGGGGAAAGGGGGCTGATGATGATGATAAATAAGGGAGAGATGTATGTATATTTATTTATTTTTTTAGACCTACAGAAACATGTATTATGTATGGAGCGGGGCAGAGCCCACCAAGACAAGAGAAAAAAGTAAGTATTACTTTACAAATCTGAACATTTCAAACAAATTCCTGAGGTCTAATGGCTTACCAGCAAGCAGAATGTAATTGCTGAAGAGCACTTGTGTCCTGGTGGGAGACTAGAAATTTAAAGATGGCTCCATGCTCAGCAGGAGTCTAATATAGATTTAGTATTGGGGGAAGGAGATAGCACAAGGGGTGTAAACCAGGTGGAATGCAAAAAAAAAAAACCAGAGAGGCAATCAGAATTGTATACCTTTAACAACAGATGCGATATTGCTAATTTAAAAACAATATTTTAATAGTGTTAGCGTGAACAGCTGAAAATGTTACTTACATTTATTAAGTGCTGCTGCGGGGGGGGCAGCATTTTGTATGGAAGGACTGTGGCTGACCAAGTTCGCAGATGACTGCAAACTGGGTGCCATAATCGACTCTCCAGCCGACACAAGCATCCTCCAAAAGGGCCTCATAGAAACAGACAACTGGTGTCAGAGCCATGGCCTCAAGCTAAATGCCAAAAAGTGTATAGTCATCCCCTATGGCAAAAACAAAGTGCCCACAAATTACCACATAGGTGGAAATCCATTAAGTACAGAAGAAGTAATTGGGGACCTGGGGATCCAAGTTGATAGCAATCTCTCATTTGACAACCACGTGGCCAAAGTGGTTAGAAAAACATTTTATATAGCCCACCTAATCATGAAGGGATTCACATCTAGATCAGGGGAGGTCATCGTGCCTCTTTACTCATCCCTCATCAGGCCCATAATTGAGTACAATGCCCCTTTTGGGATGTACCTTACCAGACACCTGCAGCAACTGGAAAGACCCCAAAAGTACCTCACCAAGAGGATCAAAGGGCTCAAACAGATGCCATATGCTGCCCGGTTAAAGAAACTCCAGCTCTACTCAGTGGCATACCGCCTGTTCAGAGGAGATCTGTGCCTGACGTATAAAGCCATGTCCAACCCGGAATTAATGGACATGCTGCACCTCAGAAAATCCAAATCCCATCGAGCTACGCCGAGAGACTTGAACCTCAGCACTGAAATAAATAGGACATGCTGGAGGGACAGATTCATAACCCAGAGGCTCCCTTCACTCTGGAATAAAATCCCAGTCCAGGTTAGGCAGAGTCCCTCATTGACTCTCTTCAAGAGGAATCTTGATGAGTGGATGGGAGATCGTAGGTTTACCCCGGGTATCACTTCTGTGTCACTGTTAGATAGAGGCATAGTATACTAACCTCGAAAAAGGGCATAGCAAAATAAATTTAAAATGGGTGGCGAAAGCCTAACACATTCTGGCTAGGCTTATAAATGCCCTAGGGCAGATAGCCTAGTATGAACCTATGAACCTATGAACCTATCTCACATGTCCAGGTGAGGGCCACTCTCAGAAAAGCAAAACACACAGCATCACTGTGAACTGCTGGTATCCCTGGATGTGTGCTACATGTACTCCAAGAGGACATACAACCGCATATAAGACTGATAATTAATCTTGGCCGTACTACAGGATATGCACCTGGGCACTGGCATACAGCAACAGTGGTCCCACACCACTAAGGAGGCACCTCTACTGACCCTGGGAACTACCACATCATATGCATAACCAGCCTGGTCTGCTAAGCTATGGAATTATTCAGTATGGGATGCATATGCAGTGATAGGAGGGTATCTGTCTGCCTGGGATGACATGCTGGACAAGCCACGCTGCTTCACAAGGGACGGCTTGCACCTGTCACCCCTGGGATTCCGGATATTGGCAAAGGCTCTTGCCACCCCCATAGTGCCTTTTTTAGGCAAGGCTCAAATTCTAAACCTACCACCCTAGAACACAAAAAAGGAAAAAAACTAAGGGTAATGCTGCTCAATGCCAGAAGTCTAAATCTCAAAATGCACTTTTCGAGGCCCTTCTCAGTATGGAGAACATTGATGTCTGTGCTGTGACAGAAACCTGGTTCAAGGCTCCTGAGAGCACCCCAGCGCTATCAGGTTTTACTTCATATCATGCTCGCCCCAAAATCCGGACAATACCAAGAAAGGAGGGGGTATCCATATTCATCAAGGACACCCACACCTCAAGACTGGGGCAGCACGATGCATCGGAGACCATCCAGGTGCAATTAACCGTAGGCAAGACTGTTCTGCAAATTGTAGCATGTTACAGGCCACCCTCACAAACTCAGGAACCTCACATGGCCTTCCTGAAAACACTAGAGGGGATAAATGTATCACCAAACACCATCATACTAGGTGACTTCAATTACCCTAATATAGACTGGGAACACTACTCAAGCCCAAGCACCCTAGCCCAAAAGTTCCTTGAATTCATAAACTCAAATGCCATGGAACAACTAGTCACCATCCCCACAAGAGGAGATAACATACTTGATCTCATCATCACGAACATGGGAGCACAATGTTCAACACCGGAAGTATACCCCTCACTGGTGAGATCAGATCACAAACTAATCTCGCTGGAGGTCCTCATCCCACCCCCACCTGAAATAAAAAAGACCATAGTAAAGAACTTCTCAAAAGCCGACTTCACACTTCTAAAGACTAGTGTGGTCTCCTTTAAGGCCCCGAGCGCGGAAAACAGTACTCAAGCCGCTGAATCACTTACAAATGCCTTCTACCAGCACCTGCAGGACTGCATGGATAAGGCAATCCCAAGCAAAACAAGGACTCTTTGTACCAAAGGCAAGTGTCCAGTCTGGTGGACCCCAGCCATAAGCAAACTCTACAACAAAAGGAGGAAGCTACTACAAGATAGAGCAAAATCCTTAAAAGGTAAGACACCCTTGATCACTATAAGTAAAAAACTAAGAGCTCTCATAAAATCATCCAAAGCAAATTTCGAGAGAAAAATAGCTAAAGACTCAAAAGACAATCATAAGGCCTTCTTTAGCTATGTTAGAAACCTGGAGGAAACTCCCAGATATGCTCAGAACTAGTTCAAAATGATGTGAAGATTACTGATCCTACAGACATTGCCAACATACTGGCTGACAGGTTCAGTGCAAACTTCTCCCCTCCCCAAAAGGAGAGATATCTATACCAAACGATTGCAGCCCCCCAAACATCTCCAGCGCCCAAGTGAGAACTGCTCTCTCCAAAGCAAAAAACACAGCATCCATGGGACCTGATGGTGTCCCTGGCTGTGTGCTCCACGAACTCAATGAGGAATTAAACCCACAGCTAGGACAGCTGTTTAATCAAAGTCTTACCTCTGGATACGTACCAGGAGTGGCACACTGCAACTGTGGTCCCACTTCACAAAGGCGGTGCCTCCACCGACCCTGGAAATTACCGGCCCATTAGCTTGACAAGCCTTATCTGCAAAGCCATGGAGAGGATTATAATGGACCTCATAAATAAAGACATAGGGAATTTGCAGACTTTGGATCCAACCCAGTTTGGCTTTGTCAAAGGCAGATCATGCCTTTTAAACTTGGTTGACTTTTTGGAAACAGTCACCAAAGCCATTGATGAGGAAAGGCAGTCCATACAGCCTACCTCGATCTGGCTAAGGCCTTCGATACAATACCCCACTCGGGTATCATTGAAAAACTCATCAGCTTAAATGTTAACCCATACATCACAAGATGGGTTGCAAACTGGCTGACAGAACCCACAGGGTCAGAGTTGCTGGCGCCATGTCAGACTCAAAGCCTGTCACAAGTGGTGTCCCACAGGGCTCAGTCCTGGGCCCACTCTTGTTTGGCATCTACTTTTCCAGTACAAGCAAACACAGGAGGGTTATGGCTGACAAAGTTTGCAGATGACTGCAAACTGGCCATAGTAGAAAACACATCTGACACAGATATCCTTCAGAAGGGTCTCACAGAAACGGATAACTGGTGCCAGAGCCATGGCCTAAAGTTAAATGCCAAAAAATGCATAGTCATACCCTTCGGGAAAAACAAGGTTACCCCTAGCTACCAAATAGGTGGCAATCCACTGAGCACAGAAGAAGTTATCAGGGACCTGGGGACCCAGGTTGATAGTAGTCTGTCATTCGACACCCATGTAGCTAAAGTAGTTAGGAAGACCTTCTACATTGCCCACCTTATCATGATGGGATTCTCATCTAGATCAAGGGAGGTCATAGTCTCCCTTTACTCATCACTCATCAGACCAATGATTGAGTACAATGCCCCATTCGGAATGTATCTGACCCGACACTTGCAGCAGCTGGAGAGGCCACAAAGTTCCTCACCAAAAGGATAAAGGGTCTCAAAAATCTGTCCTATGCTGCCCGACTGAAAGAACTCCAGCTCTATTCAGTCGCCACCGCTTGCTCAGAGGTGACCTTTGCCTAACATACAGGGCCATGTCAAACCCAGATTTGATGAATATGCTTCACCTCAAAATCTAGATCCATCAGAGCCACAAGGGCGGGAGACTTAAACCTCGACACGGCTATTAATAGGACGTGCTGGAGGGATAGATTCATCACCCAAAGACTCCCTATGCTGTGGAACAAAATCCCGGTACATGTGAGGCAGAGCACCTCGCTGGCCTTGTTCAAGAGAAATCTTGACCAATGGATGGGAGATCGCAGATATACCCCAGGGATTACCTCAGTGTCACTGCTCAACAGAGGCACAGCAAAATAATGGGTATAGTTCTCCATACTAAAGGGGTGGCGTAAGCCACAAAACGATGGGCTAGGCTTGTAAATGCCCTCGGGCAGATAGTCTAGTATGAACCTATGAACCTATGAACCTATGATATCGGGTACCTGCAGAAACTTGTTCCCTGCCAGTTTGCCTTTGTGATGGGCTGATCCTGCCTTTTGGACCTGGCTGACCTTTCAAAGCAGTCACTACAGCCATTGCTGAGGGCAATGCACAGACAACTGCTGCCAGGATCATGGCCTAACACTGATTGACATGTAATGTATAGTCATCCCCTTTTGGTGGAACTACGTACACACAACATATCGCATGGACATACCTATAGATACAGACCTATGACTCATTTGGAGGGTTCACAGTATGCAGACTATTAACCTGCTACTTTGCATAACCGTGTTTGTCGCAGCTGGTTGCATTACCACTGCTTCTGCTTCCTGCTGCTACTGTCACTGCTGACAGCTTAGAGTCACAGTGTGTAGCGTGTTTTTTTTTTTTTTTCCTCTCTGTCTTGGTTTGTCTCTCTCCCTCTGTCTGCTTCCAGACAGTGCAATGAATGTATTGCATGTGTGGAGTGTTAGTACAGGATGCTTTTGTAGGTATCTGCATAGGTCCATGTGATGGCCTCTGCACCAATTGTAAGCCAGCATTTGCTAATTGCATGCAGCCAGTTGTGTACTGATTGCAGTTCTCACTGTGATTTCAGGACAGTGCTATAGAAGGGTATGTGAGATAGGCATTGCCCTTTCAGATTGTAAGGGTGGGGACCATGCTGGTATGCTGTGGACACTGTTCTGTGAGTGTAAAGGTTAGTATCTCTCTCATGATTCAGGATGTGTTGTAGATTCACATTTCTCCATTCCTCTCTCCTGTTCCCTGTAGTATGTGTGTATGCACAATGACACCTACAACTATATATAGATATATATATATATATATATATATATATATATATATATATATATATATATATATATATATATATATATATATATATATATATATGTATATAATATACATACATTTATATATGTACATTAACTGACATTATTACCTACAAGCTACCAACTAGCATGGCTGTTTCTGTTCACACACTGCTATTATGGGAATCCAGTAGTTTTCACAGTAATTCTAAATGACATGCTTTGTGTACTACACATCCTATATTCCCTTTAAATTCATCCCTACTATTACATGTTATATTTATTTTAGCACAACATTCTTGTATAAGAGTCATGGCTTAGTGTTAGGTCATCCAGACTATTGATTCCTGGGTTCGGGACTGACAGTGGGATTTTATTTTGCTTTTGAACTAACTACAGGGCCTGTCAATCAAAGTGACTAAGGCACTTTTAAGCAGTTGTAACCGGGTTAGCGCTGGTTTGCGTGGCGCTCACGCATGCACACTGGCGGTTAGCTCCGCGCACACACCCACTTACAACCGCTTAATAGTTCTTACTCTGGCGCACACCCGCGCTATTTTCTTTGAAAGAAATGAAAATGGGGAGACAGGAAAGTGGTGAAAAAGGGGTCACAAAGAGGGTAAGACAGTAGGGAAACAAGCTTGGGATTTGCAGGAGGGATGTAGGTAAGGCCCATAGCTGCCCATTTCTTCATCAGCAACAGCTGTGCATATGTATGTAATTTGGTGTGACATTTGAAACCTTCTGCCCCTGAGAGAGGTGTCAGGACAACAATAATACTTGTTGTACAGCCAATTGTAATTGATAGTTTCCATGTCCAGCAGACATGTGTGTGGAATGGGCAGCTATGTATGGGGCATAATTTTTTTGTGGGTACAGAGTGCCCTTTCTTATTCTTTTATTTTTTTTTAGGTGAGAGTGGTATGTCAGGTGAAGGAAGTCGGTATTGCTGGGGAGGTAGGTTGGGTAGGTAAACAGACAAGACAAACAAGACGCATACAGGGGCAGTGTATGACACGTGTGGGGGGGTTACACAATTGACGGGGACGGAGGTTTGGATATCCAGAGCCCATGAGCCCACAGATGGCAACAGTGGAACTGATATACCCACCCATAGGCAGTTGCCACTGTTCCTTCACTGCCCAGGATGGGGCTGTGCTGGGGGCTGTATAGGCTGGGCAACATGTATGCCCGTAAGTTGTGCCACCTGTGCCTCAAGCTGGCGTAGGGGCTCGAGAACAGAGTCCCGGATCTCCCTACGCACCACAGTCCGGACGCTACGGAGGGTGAGTGGTGGTTCTCCTCCGGCCACACTTGCAGAAGGGAGCGAGCCCGATCCCCTGCAGCGCTTCCACCTGCAGGTGGCACAGGGCCACCGGAGGAGGGTCCAGACTGGGCACTAGTGCCAGGTGTACTCGCCAGCTGAAGTGGGAGAGGTGTGTCCACTGGAACCCGCCTTCCCTGTCGTCCTATGTTTTGCATTATGTCATGACAGTTTGGGTTAGTGACATATAATACCATTCACAATTAGTTGTAACAGCATGCATTAGTATTCCCATTAACCAAACACCCAGATATTCACACCATTGAACAGCGAGCATAACACATGCATAATTTGAACAGCAATACACAGTCCAACAACATGCAGGGTTGATTGATGGCAACAGGCCATCAGGTTTGGATGTATGAACAGGGCAGATGCATCAACGGACATGCAAATATATATGACCCAACAGGACAAATGTCCAGGGGTGTTAATTGTGATTGCACATACCATTTTCACGTGGAATGGGTTATATGTGGTTATAGGGTGGGGTGAAGAAAATAATATTAACACCTTCGAATACCAATACATATGCTGTACATTTCTAATAGCTGCACATATATACACACTACTGTTCTAACTACAGTTTCCTATATGATAACTATTTCAACTTGGTGATAGGACTGTTACTGCAACATCAATATACATTTTATTGTTCTTCATACACATTCATATCTAGCTTTGTTCAGCTACATCATCCTGCTACATTTGCTTTATATAGCTATAGACAGGTGTGGATGTTTGGTATATCAGACAATCATACTATCTGCATATTGCAGACTGAGAGCAACATATCCAGATTTTGGGATACACATTCCAGATGCAGCAACACTTTGAACAGATTTTGCTGTTTGGTTTTGATTCTCGCATGCATTTCATTCTGTCTTGACTGCAGTATACTTTATTCAGGGGTTATTACTACTGTATTGCTGGATTGGGTTATATGTGGTTGTAGGGTGGGGTGAAGCAAATAATATTAACACCTTTGAATACCAATAGATATGCTGTACATTTCTAATAGCTGCACATATATACACACTACTGTTCTAACTACAGTTTCCAATATGATAACTACTTCTACTTGGTGATAGGACTGTTACTGCAACATCAATATACATTTTATTGTTCTTCATACACATTCATATCTAGCTTTGTTCAGCTACATCATCCTGCTACATTTGCTTTATATAGCTATAGACAAGTGTGGATGTTTGGTATATCAGACAATCATACTATCTGCATATTGCAGACTGAGAGCAACATATCCAGATTTTGGGATACACATTCCAGGTGCAGCAACACTTTGAGATTTTGCTGTTTGGTTTTTCTTCTCACATGCATTTCATTCTGTACTGACTGCAGTATACTTTATTCAGGGTTTATTACTACTGTATTGCTGGATACATGACACTTTCTCACACTCTCTCACTTGTTTTCATTTTACTATTCAGGATGGTACTTACTTCTAGGCTTTATTGACATGTTTTACCTGTAGTTATTACAATCCTTTCCAGCAGTCTCACTTCTGTCATGTTTCAGTATTTCAACAGGGATATATTTCACACATGTGATTTCATCATCTTCTGCAGCTATACTTTTCAGCCTGCTGCAGGTTGTGTACTATTTTCTTACAGGTGGGGCATTTTTATTTCAGAATTTATGTCAGACATTTTCATTTTTCTGTTTGGATTACAGACTGTAACACACTTTTTTATTCAAGCAATACTTGCAAACACTTTCACACTGTTACTTGCACATTTTATTACTTAGTGTCTACACTGCACTCTTTTGCTGACTGTCATACTTTTATATTTCTTTACAGTTACTGGTAGTGGATTACTGACCTGCCTGGTGGCGCAACCGCACCAGCCTATCGCCATAGGCTCTGTGGTTCGCAGAACGGACACCTGCAGCTGTAATATAAATGAAGTAATATTGGAATACACATCTCCATAATATCAGCTAGTTTAATTTCTTACATACATAATTAAATGTAACTTACTCAGTAGTGGGGCATTGGGCATTTGCCAGGCCTCCTGGATCCAAAGGTTCAATTGGTCCTGCTTGCATCTCTTCAGGTCTGCATGGTGGTGACGGACCTGCTCACCAGTCCTTGGAATCCCTGTGGCTCTGGTGAGATCATGAGCCAACCGGTCTCACGCCTCAGCCCTATATGCTCCCCACAGGACCTGGCCCTGCATGAGTTGGGCCTCATGATTGTGGACTAGGAGCCAGACCATGTACTTGGACTCCTCAATGCCCCACCTCTGTGCTCGAAAGCAACTACCCTCACCTACTCCTGTCATTCTGGCTGCAAGTCAGTTCTACAATCGTTTATGCTGTGTATTCCCGCCGGCTTATATAGTCCGTTTTTCCCGCACATATCTGTGATTGGCCAATTTGGAATTGTATCAACTTCACTAAACCTGCATTGTCATGCTCCAGTTTGTATTCATTCCTATATATTAGCTATTATTGCATTCATAGGTAGTGCTGTCATGGCTTTGTGGTTCAGTACCTTGACTATGGTGTATAGTATCCTGGGTTCAAACCTGGCCACTACTTTTTAATTTTTATGACTGTCTAGACAAGCTGAGGGGTGTGTCTGTGTAAAGGCTGTTTTGATACGGCTTGCTCAATGTTGCCCGTTGGTTAGCTTGTTTGAGCGGTGCGCAGCTCTGCGCAAACGGGGTACGCTGGTTTAAGCCTCATTTGGCTATCAGCACGCATATTACGCTCAGCTCAGTTAGAGGCACATAGATTTAGCGTGTTAAACCACTGCTCAGCTACGGGCACTCATTTTGCACCAGTTAAACCACTGCTCACGTACGGGCAGATGCATTCACCCTGTTAAACTGTAGCTCAGCTATGGGCACATCTGGCATTTTTTATTGTTTTGTTACCTCACATTTCTTCCATATAAATGGGCTATTTCATTACATTTTACATAAAATGTGATTTTATGTGTACATATTTGTCAGGGACTTGTTTTGTGCTTAATTTGCTAAAAATAAAAATTGGTGATGTGGGGGCTCGAACCATGAATGCCTACTCTTCAGCCAACATCTCTACCGCTATGCTATTGCTTCTTGGCTTACTTTGCATATTTAGTTCTTATATGCTTCCCCACTGACTGCTAATCAGTGCGCTTACGGCACGCCCGCGCAAATAAGCCCACTCACGGTTAAACATCTTTACAATTTGAAAAAAAATTATGAGATGTTCATTTGTACATTTTATGTTCGTAGTCTGTGGGGGCATGTGTTGTGTTGTGTTTATTCACATTTCCATGGACTCTGTCGTGGGTGTTTACTTTGGGCACTTTTACTCTTCTGGGGGCGTGTCTGCCCACAGGGCTCGCCTCACGGACACCCCCTACTGTCTTACATGGACCGTGTTAGCCTTAGGTGTGATTCAGCATACCCTCATGAATATGCAGAGCATGCTGAGCATGCTATACACACACACACACACACATATATATATATATATATATATATACACACACACACACACACACATATATATATATATATATATATATATATATATATATATATATACATACATATATATTTATTTATTTATAGAGAGACGGACAGATTGGGAGCCTCTGATATCTGAGCAATCTTGTTTGCAATAAACCCTTTGAATACTCTTTGATTTAATAAAACCGAATACTCAGTGTATAAAATGGGATACTCTGGTAGAGGTAAATAACAATAGTTCATGTGAGAACCTAACTGTCAGGGAAGCAGAGATAAAAGTTATAAATGGGTACAAGTCAGAATAAGGGAACATGGAACAGAATGTGTCTTTGTGATTGACGGAGTAGCAATCATATGAAGGGTTTACTATTTGTACAACACCAAACTTAGCAAAACTTGTGTTATTTGCACCTGTGACTGAATACACTAAATAATGCACAAAAGGTGAATACAGCCAGGGTCATGGTTAAAGCGTGTCACTAATGCTTTTCTTAGTGTTACTTGGGACACTACTATTAGTGTCAGTAGCAGCATTAGTGAGTCAAAGACACACAATAGTTGAAATAGTCCTATGCTGGTAGCAGCTGAGATCTATAGCAAGTGAAACATAGCTCTCAACTGTCCAGACTTGCCTTTGCCCTCCCCATTATTTGTGGCTTTGTCCAGAGTTCTTGCTGTAATATGTTGAGAGGTATGAGTGAAAACAGTACAGAAAGATGAACATTAGTAAGTCCCAGCTGGACTGTAGTAAAAATATGATGCATGTCTGCTGCGTAGGTAAAAATAACATTATCATACTGGAAACAGTAGTTGGGGGTTGGAAAGAAGCAGTATTGGTGGAGATTTCTGTTTACTTCAATGTAGTGCGATCTCGGAGTTGGTATATTTAAGTAGCGGGGGGTGGGGGTGCAGGGGGGCTTTTTTTGTATCTTTCTTTATTAACTTTCAACTGTTTAAGAGTTCGATGCATATGTGTCGATCTTTATGCATTCGAACTTTTGAACGTTCGAGTTAATAAAATAGACCCAGAAAAAGTATTTTGGCAAACTAAAATTAACACTATTAAAAAGGTAAATATGTGCAAAAACATCAACGCTTGAAAAAAA
>NW_025048983.1:82500-84831 GCF_019279795.1 Protopterus annectens | reverse complement strand
ATCTGGAGCTGTCGACAATACCCTTGTGTAGGCCTCACAAATGACAGAACTGTGTGCACACTTACACGCACACAGCAAACACAACTGTAGGGCTCCATAACACCCACATGCATACTGAACAGACATGTCCAACCAAATCACCGGCCCTTACCCACACACATGATGTCATCCATTGGTGCAGCCTATTCCCCTGGCAAGCATTATCACCCTGTGCATATGATGAAGCCTGTGCTGCATCCCTGTCGTCCACACCATCGGTGCAGGGATATGCTCAAATGGTCTGATGCACAGGGTGAACAGAATAGTGAGAGGTGTATCTTACATTACTTGTGTATGCATGGTGAGGGAAGTGTATGTTGCATTGGTTGTGTGTGAATACTGAGAGACAATGTATATGACATCGGTTGTGTACTGTCGACATGCACCAGACATACCATGTAGTACAGGTGCAGCAGGCATTGTGATATGTTCACAGTATGTGTCTCGGTTACAACAGTAACAGCATGTTGGTAATGATGCCCTGGTTCCCTCCTATGGTGTACTGGCATGTGCCAACAGGTAGCAGTGTTTGCAGTCCCCCATGTCTAACTGTGGAGTACTCAAAGGCATGTATGGCAATATCAGCATGCTAAATGTACCCTCAACCTGACTGTTGGAAAGTCAAACATGACACAGATGTCCGCACATATACTGCACCTGAAGCATGTGGTCAGTTGAACAGGCTACAGCATCCAGAGACATGACATACATACCAGGAAACATTACAGGTATGTTGACATGATGCAGGGGTTGTACACAGCGGTCTGGCCAATGATGACGTTAGAGGCCACTTGATAGCATGAGGCCACACTGTGTAGCAGCAATACCCTATCACAATACAGGAACATGTCCACATTCACAGTATCTACAACACTATAATGCACACCCCATAGTGTTGAGGTGAGGACCCTTGCCTATATGGTCATCTCCCTCACAGTACTTTGCACCCACACCACGTGACACAGAGATGGAACATACCCAGGTGGCCAGTATGGCTGGGATCAATGGCATCAACAGGGTAGTAGGCTGCATCACCATGAGGGGTTAGTGATCCTGTTTTCACTGTATGGTAACATACACCCTCACACCAAGCACCAGACAGCCATACACACACACACACACACACACACACACACACACACACACACACACACACACACACACACACACACACAAACACACACTGTGGTGACCACTAATGTGCATACAGATAGCCGATGTGTGTGATGCACCACACCTGCCGAGGTCATGCTTTCCACACTGCAGTATGTACAGATCTGTACAATGGTGTACAGGGGTATGTAATAACTGGGATGCAATCCACACCATATGTGGCATATGTGGTCACACAAGCGGACACACATGGCATTGCTGGGAATGATACACCTGCCATATGATGAGACATTTGACAGACATGCAGCAATATTGTCTGCATTATGTGTACCAACGCTATGTCTGGCACTTGTGCAGATATATGCACATGGGAGGATGTAAGTGTTACAGGTGTCATGTGATGTACAGTCGGTAACACCTGACCGCTGTGTATGTGTTATGTCATCACCGTCAAGTAACAGTGACATAGCATACTGTTTGCACATGGCATGGTAGGATGGCATGTGACACACCTGTGAGCCTTCCCCGGCACACATCCATCTACACAGGTGGATCACCACTTTATGTGCACACATCCCTCCATACGTGATGTACATCCAACCGTACTGTCAGTATGTCACCATATACAGGTGTCAATAATGGGGCTGCAGTGCGACTGCATGTTGTAGTTAGGCACAGCTGAGTTACGGACATCAGCCACTGCACATGCATGTTTGCTGCATGCACAGTACATATTGTACCTGTGTGTTGGTTCTACATGCGTCTCCTGTAGCCATGTTTGTATGCATTGCTATTGGTGGGCATGTGTGTTGACATACATAGCACATGGACTGTGGTATGATATCATGGGTGTCATGGGCGACCAGTAGAGGGGAATGTGTCCTCAGTCAACATTGCTACCTCCTGTACTGTGAGAATTCAACAGACATGGACCCACCTTCCATTTGCGTGTGTATGTTTGCTTAGGCCACTTCTCTGCATGGGGGACAGCAAAGGCTGTGCTATGTACATATGTGTTGTGTGTGTGGTCCATGCACATCCACTGCAATCACATGTATGACATATCCAAACATGTGTGTTCGTTGGTGTACAGCAACACTCATCTGTCACAGCTGTGTAAGACCCAGGGCCCCTAGTATGTCTTGAGCTGACCTAGTCATGTATAATGGTATCCTTGCA
>NW_025048983.1:0-77500 GCF_019279795.1 Protopterus annectens | reverse complement strand
CTGAATAACTTGGCAGACATCTATCCTTGCTGTGCTCTCACTCTACTCGTACACGCCAGAGGCTTCATGTATCATGGCGTAGGCTTTGCTGTGTGCTATGTCTATTTGTGGTGTATGCATAGCTGTGGGTATGTTGTGACCTGCTACGTCTGGCATTTCTCCAGGGCAGCTCCCACTGTCATCATTTGTAAAGGTGACAGTCCTATAGGTACTTTATATAGACTGCTGTCTCATTTGACATGTCAGCACATACCTGCGGTCAATACTGACCTTCCTACTGCAGCGCTTTTCATACCTTTTGAGTTATCTTGCAGTCAATAATGCTGTTTCCTCTGACATGTATCTGTTTCTGCTACAGGATATCAATTTCTCACACCAATACACACAATATATGGCACCATCACAGGCCAGATACCAATGCATTCCTATTGCAGGACACACCCACCCAGAGGGTTGTATTCCTCACAAAGGCCAACAGGTGCTTATCCACACTTATCATGTACCTTATGTGTTCGCCGGTATTTGCACTGTCCATCAGTGGCAGACCTCACGTGCGAGTATGGGGGACTGGACACTGTATCGGGAACACTGCATGACACCCTGAGGGACACATTTCTTTTGCGTCTATTAACCTTCCGCATTAACTTTCACAGGGCATACGTTGTCATTCACATTTGTCGAGGTACATACTTTTGACTTGTACATGTTTTGTCATTTGTCCTGACGTCTTTCTTCTCACCTGTCCACCTAGTATCACTAGTTCTGTACATTTCTTTAGGACGGGTTACCTTCATACCTCTCACCTGTACACATTATGGGTAAACGTCCCGAGGTTTGACCTATGATTTTGTTACTTTTGTCATAATATTGTGCCCTTCTGGTAAATTCCTGGCAAGGCATTACGGACTGTGAAGTTAGATAATAATGACTGACATTTGTATTTCATGATTACTAACCCTCATAACATTCATACCCCTGACTACGCCATTATTCTATCAACGTTCTGACTTTGTCTGGGGTATAATTAATATAGTCCCTATTTGTCTTTCATGTACTATGCCTTTGTCCAGCTGTCTTATTCTGAAAGGTTGGAAGGTATGGTTACCATCTTGGTCGTACGCATGTCCATCCATGATAATCGCCTACATGACACTAATATAAGTCCCTACGTCTTCCCCCAATGGTTTACACAATATCCAGTAGATGGGTTCATCCTTTTTGGAGAATATATCCGTGTGCTATACCCACATAGATATACTGATCACTCCCATGGGGCGGACCTAATAAATCTGTGCCAACCAACACCTAGGCCCATTTCTGCATACCCATGATTCCCATACCTGACACCCCTCCACAGTACTCATTAGACATGTTTAATGTGAGCGATAATAAAGTATGAAGACACGTCTAGGCACTCTCCACTCTCCGGATATCAGGTTGTACGTCATACATTCTATCGACCCATGTGTTATTACCCTTGCACCTACTACTGTTGCATGTACAGCTATATCGTAGTTGCAGCTGTTACTTCTTTTGCGTCAATGACGATTGGTCACACTTCGTATGGGATCAATTTATGGGGTCCTGCAAAGGACACCAATATCCATGTTTAAAGTGTAGAACTTGCCGGTCTTTCACACTGGTACTGTCTGGGCAATGGTTTTGGAAGCAGCAGTGTATTCACCTTTCATGCATGTCTGTCTGTCTATCCATAACAGCTATTCTGTGACCTATTTATTTACATGTGTTATATCTACAGAAACATGTTTGTTGTGTATATATCTATTAATGTATCATGTGTGTATATATATATATATATATATATATATATATATATATATATATATATGTACATATATAGGTATGTCCATATATGTCTGTACATTCCTAATTTCATAAATTGCTGTGGTTTAAGTCTGTGGATATATGTGTATACACAGTTATTTAATACCTTTCAACTGTACAGGTTTTCACAGAATGTACAGATGTTTGCCTCTTATCTTTGGTCCATTTTTCATAACCTTGTGGCTATCTGGCAATTTAGTGGCATATCATGAAAGACTATCGTTGGAAAATAATGACAAGCATTTGAGGTTACGACTTCATACCCTTCAGAGAATCCATGCTAGTGACACACCTGCTATTCTATCCACATTCTATGTTTGTTAGGGCAATATCTGGGAATTGCCCCTATTTGTACCAGTTGTTTTCATGGCTTTGTCCGGTTTCTTACTTTACAGGGTTGACAGGTATGGGCCATATATATATAACGTGGAGAAACAGCATTCATTTGCTATGCTGTGAGCGGATTACACACGCGCAGGCGCACTTGCATATCCTTATTGTGGGTTACATATGTTTAATGAATATTTGTGCTTACGTGGCCTTTCCTAATTGTGACCGTAACAGTTACATATCTGTATTCCGGTTTACGTACATATGCGGAACACACGGTCACCTCTACATATTTAAATGTGTTTACAGCACGAACACATTCATTACACTTTCAAGTTATATGTGCTGTGGTCGTAGGTCAACCGAGACTGCATTCACATTGGCCAGATGCCGGCACCACTATTCTATTGGTGTTCTGCCTCATTGATATGCATACCCATAGTACTTCGCTACATCAACATACGCCTCACCGCTTCACTTACAACACAGGCATCCATTCTCCTGCTGGGAAAAACGCGGTACTACATATTACACATTCCCTATTGCCTAATGCTGTGGACCCCAGCTGCATTGTTAATCACTCCAAGGATATGCAGAACACCAAGGCGTATAGTCCTGGCACATACAGGTCTTGATTGTCAGGGTGTTCATGTTGTGATCTGGGTTTAGGCTTGTCCACTGGTGAACGGAACTTCCCTGGCTGAGTTCAAATGTCAGACGAAGCACATGGACAGGGAGTTTCTCACTATTATGAATTTTTACCTGTGTTTACAGACACAGGTGTTTGGGCACCTGTCAGCAGCTTATTCTGTTGGCAATACATATTATGGGTGGGGTTGTTACAGTCCATACTCCATGGTGGGGGTGTTCCCACCCACATTTGACTATTTCCTGTATTCAGTCATACGGGCATTATTATTTTGGACATTAAGTGACTACAGGTATGCCGTTGTACATTGCACAAATGTGAAACGTTGCTACTGTAAATATGTATGGAGTCAGACCTCTGTAATATGCTGTTGTGTTCAGGCACATCAGTAGCTCATCATTAAAGACTGCAGTCGGACCGTGATGTCAGACAGTTGGGTTTCAGACTTCATACTCTTCTGGATATTAATGCCAATGTGCAAACCGTTATTCTATCAAAATTCTATGTTTCTAAGAGCTATCTTTACAAATTGTCCCTACTTTTGGACCTTTGTCTCACTTGTATTCATGGCTCTATCCAGATATCTTGCTCACACAGGTTGACAGGTATGGTCGGTCACACCTGCAGTTGGGTTTCAGACTTCATACTCTTCCGGACATTAATACCAATGTGCACACCATTATTCTATCAACATTCTAAGTTTCTATGAGCTATCTTTACAAATTGTCCCTACATTTGGACCTTTGTCTCACTTGTATTCACGGCTCTATCCAGATATCTTGCTCACACAGGTTGACAGGTATAGTCTGTCACGCCTGCACACAGTAAGTGTCCCTCACACTTGATCAGGGTTATCCTGTTTACGTCAGTGTCTTCGTCACCCTTATGCCATTTGCCACTATGCGAATGTGTGCAATATATTCTCCCGCCTATTCGTGTCGGGCCACGTGCGTCACGGGAAGGTGTTTTATCCTGGGTAGTAGGTTATGCATGACCACTTAGGGCTGGACAGTGTCATGGACCTCTACTGCACGTTCAGACTTGTGTCCTGATATCTATAAGATTAGACATCGTGTGTTCATACCCATTCTACTATTTACACAGGTTAGTTATCCCATGAGGGATATCCCAAAAATTGTGCAAGACGAAAACAAGACCGATCCTGATGATTCTTTTGGATTTCTGAAAATGTGCAGGGGGTTTTACATGTAAGGGATACATGGTTTGCAATCCTGAAACTGCCAAGGGTGACAATACCTACTGCATATGTGTAGGGGTCACTATGTGTAGCTGTGTCTGCAATGGACCAGTAGGCCAAGTACGGCTGGATTTGGTGGACGTTCTGGTACGGGAGCAGGTTGTGTGATGTGGAGGGGATGCTGGGTAGGCTATTATGCATCCAGGTGTGTTGCATTTGTTATGGTCAGTTCCATCTGGACCAATCTGTGGGTATGTGACAGTGACATATCTATACATTTGTATTGCACATTTCCATATTCATCTGTTTGTGGGATTGTGTTCTACACTATGGCCTGTCTGCTTGTCTTGCAGCTGTTTCTACATGTGTTTGTGTTTCTTTCAACTTCGCCCGCTGCCCCCTCGTACACCTCCGGTTCACCTTTTCTGCATTCGACACACTCTCGCCTTTGAGGATTTTAACATTACCCATCCACCCCTCACACACACATTCCTCACACCCCATAGATCACTACTTTGGTTGTTGACTCATGACATGGCCTGAGTAACACATTGAATACCCTACATGCATCAGGTACCTTTATGGTTGTGTGGACTACCCTGCCATGTTTGCTTTCCACATGCTATACCTCACACACATAGGTACACGCCCATACTTAACTTTCATTACTTAGTTGGTATACCCAGGTACTACCCATTCGACTGTGTCACATACAAATTTGGCTTATACCGCTGACTTCCGGATTTTGCCAGCCTGTTGTGCTCATTGGTAGGACGGCACCTTTTCCTATGTCCCAGCTATTCCTTACACATATCCGACTGTTGTGGACAATGCCTCCCCGCAGTCGACGGTAGGGTTTCCACCTTTTCAATTGGCCACAGTGTGACATTTGCGGTGGACACAGCACATTTTACAGGCCGACACATACCCACGGTCAATTCGGCAGATAGAACTTACACTTCTTGCCTGTATCTAAGCTTATTCTTGTAGCATTTAGGTGGCTTATTCTGTTTCTTATGACATTTATGTCATATATGTACAGAGAAACTGTTTAATGCAACTATTTCATATCATCTAAGGAATAATTATGTCCTATACTCTCTGGACACTTACCATTTTTACAGGTTTGTGTCAGGACACATCCGCCCACGGAGGGACTGTCGCTCACAAAGTGGGACAGGTGGTAATGTTAGTCGACGGTACGAATCATACTGTTCCTTTCAGCCTACATGTGTCCTTACTGTTGTAGCTGTTTATATGCTCCTTCTGTTTCGTTTACATGAGTATTTTATTTCCTATCACATTTGGTATATGAAATACGGACATACCTTTTGTATGTGACTATTACATGCCTTGTGGGATATGATTCGGACATACGGTCACTACTTATATCTACATTTCTCCTCGTGTATTGTGTTATGGACACATCTGCCCAGCTCTGTACCCTCCCTCACATTATGGGTCAGCTGGTGACCCTCTCCATTGGGCTGGACGTACCTACTGGTGGCACGATAACATATGATGCATTTCACTTCCACCTGGTATAGCTATCTACACTACGTTGGACTACGGGCACAAGATTTTCCATGTCATTTGTTCAAGGGTTAGGGACCCGTTATTCCCTACCATGCATTTGTGTTTGCTTCTTCATTTTCTGTTTGCATGAACTATCTTGCATGCTTTGCATATGTTTCAGTATCCACGGACACTGATAGGTGCGATTACTATTGCAGGCGGAATATAATATTCAGCAGTTTAGGTTGCTCATCGACAGCCGACAATGACACGCCTCCATGCGCAACTTCGATACGCCCCATGCACTCGCGCACGTTTCCTATGCACATGGCTGTGGCGGCTGAGTGCCTTCATTACTATGCATATGGTGCTACTACTCCATATATACGCCGCACGGGCGGCGCAAGCCTTACGCCGGCCTTGCGCCGAGCTTCATTAATCCCAGGGATTATGTAATTTATTCAATTATATTTGAAAATAAAAAAAAGGAGACAATGGGGACATTCTCACAACACAGGGACAGGCAAGGGGTATGTGATATGTGTGTGTGTGTGTGTGTGTGTGTGTGTGTGTGTGTGTGTGTGTGTGTGTGTGTGTGTTGTAATACTGTATGTGTTTTATGTGTGGGTGAGTGAATGGGAGGGTTGCCTATGCTAACATGATGTAGTTGCCACCACTGTTTAAGGGTTCAGTGCCACAAGAAAGTGCTGATCTGCAGTTGTAGTAGTTAACAGTGATTCAGAAATATGCAAATTATCCAATAATGAGGCGTTTCATCATTGTGGCTAATGCATCACTAAATCAGAAAATACCATGTTGCAGAAACAGGACTTTTTTAGTGCAGCACTTAACATGATAGGTGGGGTTCTTTATGAATCTCAAACTCTGTTTTTAGCTTCACTGATGGATAAGGAAACATTATCATGTCTCCCTCTTTAAAACACTTGGCTAGATGCCTCATTTCTGTCTAAACTCAATAAAGTGTATTTTGGATAAATTTTTTCCAGTTGCTACTGCAGCAGCAGTTATAACAAAAATATACAAAAAATGCCATTTAATCATACCTACATCTGACAGCATACACAATTAACATCAAGTGCAACATACAGTTTAATGAACTTTTTAGTGTTTCTGAAACCCCCTGAAAGTATAGTTATACAGTGTAAGATATAGTTCATACCTGAGTGATAAGGCTAAATTCCTTCATGATAAACCTAAATAACATTACACACAGTCATTTTACTCAATACACTTATGAACAATAATCACTGGGTAACAGACCACCATAACAGGGATCCTTTGTGAAATTAAATACTGTCACACATTAATTACATTATTGTGTAGCCTTTCCCCACTCCATGTGCCATTTTATCTGTTTCAGTTTGATCCCACAAATACTATCCACATGTTTACATCATTTTCTGCTTTGTGTAACTGTTCATGTGGCACTTCTCTTGGTCTTGTAACAGTTTATTAGACATTAAAAATCTGCAGGTGTCCATTTATACAAAACCCTTTGGGCTCTTGATGTTTTTGATTCCCATACTTTTTTTTTTACAAGAGGACCCATAGCATAAATAGGTTATTCAACAAAATGGAAAAAATCTTCTCCTAAGACAAGAAGGAAGAGACAAGTCAGTGCAAAAAGACACTCACCAGTCTAAACAAACAAATTTGAGATCTGGTCAAATCTGCCAAAGCAAACTATGAGGCAAAGGTAGCCTCCCAGGTGAAAGATAATGATAAGGCTTTTTTTAATTATGTTCATAACCTGAGGGGGAAATGCTCAGCAATGTGCCGAGTTAACCATGCATGGTAATGGTTAAACCCAGCCTGAAACTACAGCAAACCTGCTGGTCAACAAGTTCAGTTTAACCCTCCCATCACCTCCTACCACACCCAAAGAAATACCCCCAACCATCCCCCTACTAGTCATTATGTGGGAACAGTTCCTTACCTTGCTCACAAAAGCCAAAAACACAGCCTTCATGGATCCCAACAACACTCCAGGATGCTTCTTAAATAGCTTCAAACAGAATATATCAGGCCTACTTGAAACCCTCTTTAACCACAGCCTTTGAATGGGCTTTGTCCCAGAGGAATGGAGGACAGCAACAATTGTCCCTCTGCACAAGCGGGACCCATCAGCTGACCCAGGGAACTACAGACCCATAAGCTTGACCAGTCTTATCTGCAAGGCCACGGAGAGAATTATCATGGACCTGATCAATAATGACATAGGAATCCTCCGAAAACTGGACCACACCAAATTTGGCTTTGTCAAAAGGAGTTTTGTCCTGCTCAAGTCTAGTGGACTTCTTTGAGAATGTCACCAGAGCCATGGAGGAGGGTAAAATGGTACACACTGCTTATCTGGATCATGAAACAAGCTTTTAACACAATCCCCCACTTGGGGATCATAGATAAACTTACTGGGTTAGGGATAAACCCCTACATCATCAGATGGATAGCCAACTTGCTTATTAACAGGATACATGTTGTCCGGGTAGGTGAATCCTCTTCCGATAAGAAACCTATTACTAGCAGTGGCCAACAGGGCTCAGTGCTGGGACCCCTCCTTTTTAGTATATAATCCTATTTCTCTGAAGTGAAGGCCAATGCTGGGGTCCTCTGGCTCACCAAGATTGCTGATGACTATAAGCCCGGAACAATCATTGAATCCCCAAATGATGTTAACATCCTACAAAACAGGCCTAAAAATGACAAACAACTGGTGCCAAAACCATGGTCTGAGACTATATGCTAAAAAAGTAGACCCAGTGATCAGGGACCTAGGAACACAGATAGACAGTAACCACAACTTTGACCAAAGGTAGCTACAGTAGTGAGGAAATCCTTCTGTGTGGCTCAACTTATATTTAAAGGCATGGTATCAAGATCAAAGGAAGTCATAGTGCCATTGTACTGTGCCCTCACCAGGTCCATAATCAAGTACAATGTTCCCATCTGCATGTACCTAACCTGGCACTTACACCAAATGAAGTGGAACTAGAGATTTCTGACTAAAAAAATACAAAGTGTAAGACAATTGTCTTACGCAGACTGACTAAAAGCCTTATCCCTTTGCTCCATCTCATATCATTTACTGAGAGGGGACTTATGCTTGACCTAAAAGTCATTCTCTGATCCAGCCCTGATGAAAATGTTACATATTCGCAAGAAAAATTATACATGGGTAACAAGTATCATGGACCTGAACCGTATTTCTGACTCTTACAGAACTTGCTGGAGAAACAGATTTGTATCTCAAAGGCTTCTTCATCTGTGGAATAAACTTCATATCTTCGTAAAACAAAGTGCATCCCTCACTTTCTTCAAAAAGAATAAGGATAAATGGATAGGGAACCGTAAATTCACTCTTGGGGTGCTGCTCATGTCCCTTATGAACAGATGCAGTTTGAAAAATGACTTGGGGCTCGAGCACACAAAAAACCACTACCCTGATATTACCCCATCCTGTATCTGAGGAATTAAGACATAATATTGTCATATTCTGGGTATTATTGGCTAGGCTTGTAAAGGATGTTGTCTTGTGCCATTAGCCTAGTAATCACCTATGAACCTATGAACATATGATCTGAATCCAAACTGCTCATCTCCCATCTTGCTTTATACCACCCTGAATATTCATTTATCAATCATTCTCTCTCCAGACCTTTCATGCAATGTGATAGTAGTTTGATACCTCTGTACTGCCCACGGTTGTGAAAGTTCCCTTTGTTCTTGATCACTGACACTAGTATGCTTATTCTCAAGTCGTCTGGGATAAGGCTTTTTCGCCATAATAGTCTTGGTGCTTCCAGCACAGTCCTGTCAAATTAACCCATTCCCTTTCCTAATAAAACATACAGTAACAGCCTGCTATCATGGACAAGCAATTTCCCATCATCTCTCTCACCAATATGGGCATCCTGAGGCAATGTAGCAATTGTCTCATGTATACTAACAATCACTTAGTCCTGAAACAAACAAATACTTTATGTAAGAGATGTAGTTACACTATGAAATTGGAGGTAAGACTCTCACATAAGCACAAATCGAATGCCAAACAGGATGTCAGCACACACACTCTTCCACACTAAAAAAGGACATGACACATAAACCCACATATGCAGAGGTACTCACTAGTAACTTACCAAAAATCAGAGTCTTCCCAAACGGAAACCACTTACGCACATAACAATGCAAAAAATACCACAACACATAATAATACACACACCAGTGTCTCAACAAATAAGCCCATAAGGTGTAACACCACAAAACCTAATGAAATTGTCATAGGTTACTCCATTGTGAGGCACATGGATGTTCCTCTCACCAGGCTGTATAAGGAGCAGGTTATGGTTAGCTGCCTGTCAGGTGCCAGGATCTGTCAAGTCACTCAAGTACTCAAGTCACTCAACCACAAGTACCAGTATGACTCCAGTATAGTCCATGTGGGGCTGAATAACTTGAGACATACCTCTCTGGATTATACAAAGAGAGAAGTGACTGAGCTCTCAGATTATGTGTCACGGGCAGGTATAAGCCTAGTCTTGAGCAGCATTCTACCTTCTCCAAGGGTGATGCCACAATGCAAACAAAAATGATTGACTTTAACAATTTGCTTTCCTTCTAGTGTCAGTCCAAGGGGATCCAACCTGTCTCCTCTAGACTTTCAGATACTGGTAAAGGCATTAGCCACTCCTATTACACCTTTTTTAGACAGTATCAAAATAACCAACCTCCCGACATAACAAATACCTCTCTAGATAAACTCAAGGTACTGATGCTTAATGCTAGGAGTCTACACCAGAAACTGTACTCCCTGGAAGCACTCCTTACTTTGGAAGATGCTGACATCTGTGCAGTTATCGAGACATGGTTCAAAGGTGCGGAAAGCATCCTGGCCATGCAGTGCTACAATGCCTTCCATATGTTCAGACCACAAAGTAAGCATGAAAGAACCAAAGGAGGATGTGTATCCATCTTCATTAATGATAAGTACACCTCAAGACTGTTCAAACAGTATGACTCTACTGACCTACTCCATGTCTAATTAACTATAGGCAAATCCCCCTACCACATCATAGCTAGCTATAGGTCCTTCACCATGAAACAGAAGTATACTGCATACCTGGACTTACTGGAGTCACTTGTTATACAGCCCAACACCTTTCTCATGGGTGATTTTAATTATCCTACTGTCGACTGGGAAACATACATGGCCACAAACATGCTGGAACAGAGGTTCTTGGACTTTGACAATGCAAATGCTCTGGAACTTCTAGTCGGCACACCCACAAGAGGCTCAAATGTCCTGGACATAGTACTCACGTGAGAGAGCATTGCAACTCCCCTCATGTGATGTCCTCTCTGGTTAGGTCAGATCATTTTTCAGTCTTGCTCAAGGTAATTATAAGACCAGATACCACATTAAGCTTAGAAACACTTAAGAATTTTTCAAAGATAAATTATCTCCTACTAAGTAATGGTATAAGAAGTTATTTTTCAAAGATAAATTATCTCCTAATAAGTAATGGTATAAGAAGATTCAAAGCACCTTTGAAAGCAGATAACATGGGCTCCTATGCAGAGGTGTATACCAATGCCCTGTATAACTGCCTAAGCAGTTATATAGAATTGGCTATACCTGACTGGATTAAAACCAGGTGTAGCTGAAAAAACAAGCTACCCTGGTGGATCCCTAGCAAATAGGCTATAAAAAAGAGAAAGAAACTGAGTTTGAGTGCCTAAGCAGTAAGACACTTCCCTGTGGTACATTTGGTTGGGGACACAAGGCTGAAGTGACATTCAGCTGCAGAGAAATATGGCTGCTGTGAATTCCCTGTGGGCAAAGAAAATCACATGATGAAATGCTCACAGCTTTAATAACCAAGAGCATGGGGGCAGAAGAAGTAATGAGTGTTGTACTCAGGGTAAAGTACATGCTTATGTAACTACAACATGTAGAAGTGTGCTACAGCATGAGGAAATCTTGCATGCTACCGTAGTCACATTTATGCTCCAGTATGCATTTTAGGTAATGTTCTCATGACACTCTGAAGAGGGTTATGGTCCACAAACACCAACTATAAAGGCACTGTCCATTGTGCACTGCATTCATACTGCCACTGACATGCCCGGTGGCCATCATGCTGATGATGCTCGCCATACTGCCTGCTGTCTCATGTTGCCTTGGGGGTCATGGACATTATTTTCTCCCTGTGCATTTGGTTATTGAAGTTCTAGGCATGGCAGTGCATTTCTCTCTTTGCCTACAGTGCATTTGTAACAGCCACATTTATCTGCAGCTGAGAATCAATTCAGCCATGTGTCCCTAATCAAATGTACCACAGGGAAATGTCTTGCTACTTGGGTGCCTGAACCCGGTTGGCTAACAAACAGGCAAAGAGAGGAGTAGCAACAGCAAATAACAAGGCATCAGAGGTACTGTACCAGTTTCTGGTAAGTGACTCTGTAGATGGCATAAAGAAACACCATCAGGTTGCAAGGTAAAGAGAGAAAGATAAAGCAGATAGTCAGACACCCTTCATAAACAATGCCAGAAACAACCTGCTCACCAGTCTACAGGACATCAAAGGTAGTTGGAAGGAGTACTTCCAGTGGCTTTTGAATGAAGAATAACCATAGAAGCTACACTGAGGAGCTCACCCTTGAAGAAGTAAGAACAGTATTAAGGAAAATTAAGTCAGGAAAAGCCGCCGGCTCAGAGGAGTTCACAGCAGATATGATCAAGATGTTGGGTGAGATAGGGGAAAAATGGCTCATGAGGGTACTCATCTCAATTTGCACCAACTGTCAGTGGCTAGGTGAGTGAAGTTCAAACTGGTAAGGGTCTATGGTAGTTAATACTGACTTCCTCTGTCCAGGAGAGACATGGGGGCAATCCCAGGAGTGAATTTGCAGTCACCCACCCATTGATCTAGGTTCTGTTTGAAGATGGTCATGGAGGTGCTCTATTTCATATGAATTAGAAGCTTGTTTCAGAGAAGTGTCAGTCTTCGGGAGATGTATCTATCTCTCCAGCATGACCTGTTCATGTCAGAAGCTAGGTTATAATTCCTGGAGGGAGTGACCCTAGTGCAGTTCGATTTACAAATGTGTACACTTCCATCAGGGCTGGGTCAGAGACTGCCCTGTAACCCAGGGTCTGGGTACCCCTTAGCAACTTGTAGGAGACAGAATACAATGACAAGGCCTTCAGTCTATCCAAGTAAGACTTGTTTTTGTGTACCCTGTAATTTCTTGTTGAGAAACCACTGTGGTTCTTCCAATTGTTGCAGGCGTCTGGTGAGGTAAATACAAAAGGGAGCATTGTACACATTATCGGTCTGATGAGGGCTGAATATAATGGAATTATAACATCCTTAGATCTGAATGCAATCTCTTTCTTTATGAGATTTGCCACATAGAAGGATTTCCTTACTATTGTGAATATGTGGTGGTGAAACTTCAGATTGCTATCAATCTGAGTACCCAGACCAAGTACCACTAAATCTATACATGGGGGAGTGCTGTCTATAATGTAATTAGCAGGGATGTCAGCTTTCCCAAGGGGAGCAAGAATGCATTTTTTAAATTTTGCTTTAAGCCCTGGCTGTGGCATCAATCATTTGTCTGCATTAACCCTGTATGTAGTATATTAACATCATTGGGGGACTCAATGATTGTTCCCAATTCGGAATCATCAGCGAACTTGGTCAGCCATAGCCCATTCATGTTTGCCTGGAGTTATGAGAAATAAATTCTAAACAGTAAGGGTCCCAGCACAGAGCATTGTAGTACACCACTGGTGACTGGTCTTTTGCTAGAGGTGAAGTGACCCACTTTGACAGTATGTGTCCTTTCAGTGAGCCAGTTGGCTACCCATCTGGTCACGTAGGAGTTAATTCCAATTGGGAGAGTTTCTCTATAATGCCTAAGTGGGGGATTGTATCAAATGCCTTGGCTAGGTCAAGATAGGTGGTATGCACTATCTTTTTCTTGTTCAGGGCAATGGTGACTTTCTCAAAGAAGTCAACCATGTTTAACAGACATGAGCTACCTTTAATGAATCCAAACTGGCTTGGGTCCAGAGTTTGGAGTTTGCTTATGTCCTTGTTAATAAGGTCTCTCCCTTTTTTAATTTCTCCGTATCTTTTTGGGTTTCTAATACTATGATGGGAATGGACCCCATTCTTAAGTCAAAGTATGATTAAAGTTCATGAAATTAGTATTGTTTCAATCAGCCAAAAGTGCTCTTCGCAGCACCTGCAATGTGCCCAGTAATGACTCCTTCTGCAATTTGTACTTGGTTACATGAATTGGTAACATATCTAAATACGATTGTAGATTTTTTTTATAAGACCCATTGTTCCTACTACTGTTAGAACTGTCTGAGTCTCTTGTTTCTGCCTGAAGATCCTATTTTATGACTTTGTGTCTCTCTGTATGCAGGACACTGTAGTCACTAGGTGTGTTGATTTCAATGATCAATGCTACTTTTGTTGTCTTTTCTTTGACCACTATATCCAGTTTTCTAGCATCTGTCTTTTGAACTGTTGTTAATGGTGGTCCCATGTGATATAAATGTCATCATCTTCTGTGATGCTTTGTGGCTCATGTTTCCAGTGTTTTTCAGCCACTTCAGTACCATAAAAGGTCCATAATGATTCTTTCCATGGCCTTGCAAATGAGGCTAGTCAGGTTTATGGGCCTGTAATTTCCAGGGTTGGTTGATGACTCCCAGTTCACAGGCTATGCTTAGGTGCCTGAACCTGAAGAAACTAATGTGCAAGAACAAGAGGGAACTGACTCAGCAGAGGAAGAAATCGGGTTCAGGCACCTAAGCAGTGAGACATTTCCCTGCAGTACATTTGGTTGGGGACACATGTCTGAAGTGATATTCAGCTGCAGAGAATTATGGCTGTTACAAATTCGCTGTTAGCAAAGAGGAGAATGTGGTGCCATGCCCACAGCTTCAATAAGCAAATGCACAGGGGGGAAAATATTGTCCATGACCCCCAAGGCAACATGAGACAACCGGCAGTATGACAAGCATCGGGAGAAAGCTGGCCAATTGACATGTCAGTGGCAGTACAAATGCAGAGCACAATGGATAGTGTCTTTATATTGGTGTGTGTGGACCACTATACCTTTCATAGTGTCTAGGGAACACTACCTAAAATGAATACTGGTACATAAATGTGACTACAGTAGCATGCAAGTCTTTCTCCATGCTGTTGGACAATTCTACATGTTGTAGTTATATAAGCATGTATTGTACACTGAGTACAACACTCATTACTTCTTCTGCCCCCCCATACACTTGGTTATTAAAGCTGTGGGCATGGCAGTGTATGCTTTTCTTTGCCCATGGGGAATTCGCAACTGTTATATTTCTCTGCAGCTGAATGTCACTTCAGTCATGTGTCCCCAACCAAATGCACCACAGGGAATGTTTCACTGCCTAAACACCTGAACCAATAACACACACACACACACACACACACACACACACACACACACACACACACACACACACACACATGCACACACAGATCTTTCCATAAGTAACAGTAACTTGCACTACAGACTGTTCACCACAGAAATGACTGTGATCAAATGAATGACTATATTGCAAAACAAATAAATGCTACAAAAGTCTGTCCCCCGGATTCACAAAACCTCTGTGTAAGACTTAATATGTCTTACTCGGAGGCTGCAGTTGACTGGTATGACATCAGTGTGCCATGAATATTCATGAGGGCACGCTGAGTCATCCGTAACTCTTACATGGACTGAGTAGGAAAGCAGGGGGCGTGCCCGACTGCCGAGCAGTCTAAATGTCCACACCCCTGCAAGGTTTTAAAAACCATAATGTCAACAGACAAGAGCGAGTTCGCTCAAATGTACTTGCACCCAACACCACACTCCCTGAAACTGTAAACCCCCATCACAGTTATAAAGCATAAAAAATTAATTTTATTTTTTTAAATCCACGATATAGCTGCCCATATTTGTGCGTGTGCCCATTGCTTAACCACAGTTAGTAAATGTGACATTGAAGAGCATATAAGAACTACTTATGCAAATTACGCCAAATAGCAATAGTGTAATGGTAGAGCTTTTGCACAAAGAGGAGGCATTCACGGTTCGAGTCCACTTCCCTTCTTATTTATGTTCTAAATCAGTATATGAAATAATACCTGACATATATGATTAAAATATTATTAAAAGCAGTGAAATGGACAATGCATTAGTGAAGAATATATATATTTTTAAAGGTTCCAGATATATAATAGCCTGCCATTAAGCAGCGCTTTACCCAGTGCAACAGAGTTGCCCATAGTTTAATAGCACTTTACCCAGCTAAACAGAGTTGCCCATAGTTTAATAGCGCTTTACCCAGCTAAATAGAGTTGCTCAAAGTTTAATAGCGATTTACCCAGCTAAATAGAGTTGCCCAAAGTTTAATAGCGCTTTACCCAGCGCAATAGAGTTGCCCAAAGTTTAAAAGCGCTTTACCCAGCGCAATGTGTTTGTGCAGACGTGTGCACCACGCCAACCAGGGCACCGTGGAGCAACGCAGAGCTAAGTTGCATAAACGCAGCCACACCCCCTAGCCTGTCTAGACAGTATTAAAATAAAAGTATGACAATGTTTGAACCCAGGACCCTGAGCATCATAATCAAAGTACAGAACCACTAAGCCATTACAGCTTAGGAGAAACAGCCACTGTTAACATACATATACTTAGAAATGGTAGATTAACCATGACTAAGCAGGTCTGCAGTCAGCTGAGAATAGTAAAAAACGGCCAATCGCAAAAAAGTGCAGGAAATGCGGCATATTTAAGGCCCATAGGTGGGAATACTCACCATAACTGATTGTAGCTCACATCTGCAGTTAGAATGGCTGGTGCAGGAGAGGGTGCACGCTTCCGAGCGCAACGTTGGGGCATCGAGGAGTCCAAATACATGGTTTGGCTCCTTGTCCATCATCATGAGGCAAGACTACTGCAGGGCCAGTTCCAAGGGATGGAGTACAAGGCAGAGGCTTGGAACCGGTTAGCTCATGACCTCACCAGTATCACTGGTGTTCCTCGGACTGGTGAGCAGGTCCATCACCACCATGCAGACCTGAAGAGACAGAAGGAGGTCCTCCTGAACCAATGGATACAGGAGGCCCGTGGGATGCAAGATGCCCCACAACTGGGTAGGTAGCCATGGAATGCAGTATGTAAGAATTGATCATTGCGTCTGTATAACGGATAGGTATGTCTCAATATCCCTTCATTTACTTCACAGCTGCAGGTGACCGTGCTGCGAATCAGCAAGCCTATGCTGATAGGCTGCTAAGGCTGCACCACCAGGCAGGTTAATGATTATTCTGCATGTATTGTTATATAAAATAGTGTAGAGAGCATGAAATAAAGTGTTGTAGTCCAATAATACAGCCATAAAATGTCCTGAATAAGTCCTCTGCATGTACTGTCAGATAAAAAAGTCAGAGAGGCAGAAAAAGAGTGTAGAAACCCATTAAGAGAGTTAAAATATGTTTGGAATAATATCTCTGCAGGTACTGTTATATCCAATAAGTGAGTGAGCCTGAAAAAGAGTGTTCTAACCTATTAATAAAGGTATACTATGTCTTGAATATGTCTTCCATATGCACTGTTATAACAAATAAAGGAGTGAGCCTGTGGAAAAGTGTGTAATGTCATAAATAAAGATCTAAAACCCAGACTGTGTCTGTGTCACTTAGTTAGAAATGTTGTTGTACTCTTGCATTATACAAATAGTACTGTTTTAACAAGTGCTGTCAACTCAAAGTTGTGCAGTCCCATCTAAATTGGGTGATGGAAGTGCTAGTAGCTGTGAAGCACATATACAGTCCTCAACAGTTAGTTACTGGCTGGCATGCATAAGTAAATCTGGCACATGAGTAGCATGTTAATTTGTTCCCCAGAAATGTGAGTGTGCTTCAAGAAATGCAGGGTTCTGTACAAACTGAAGTGTAAATGTCATGTGAAAACATCCAGATATGTAGATAAAGACATATATAACTGCAATAAAGAAATATGTAGCAGTAATATCTGCATCTTGGACAGTTAGTATGTCAGATATAGGTCAGGTATATATTGAACTAGCCAAACCCATTACACAACCTAATGCATGGTGGCAAGTGTAATAATACATGTAGGGGATATACACTTGCAGTCACTAGGAATGTAGTGTAGAGTAAAGGTAATTATAAGATGTTAACTGAGGTTTTTTTCTACACCCTACTGTTTGTGCATAAACCATGCAATTCCACAACTCAATGGGTATGTGTAATCTTAAATATTTGTTGGGACATATGTCCTACTGTTCTATAAATATTTGCATTCATGTTGATGCATGTGCCCTGTTCAAACACCACAATCATGGTGGCCTGTTGCTACCAAACATCCCTGCATGCTGTTGGAATATCCACTGTCGTTCAATATATGCATGTGTTATGCTTGCTGTTCAACTGTTGGAACCTTGGTGTGTTGGGTTAATGGGAATATTATTGCATGCTGTTACAACTAACCTGGAATGCTGTTGTCTAACCTGTAATTAAACACACCTACTCACAGAACATATGGGGAGGCTGGTCCCAGCGGACCCACCTGTCCCTCCTCAGCTGGCGAGTGCACCTGGCACCAGCAGGTCTGATGCCCAGCCTGGGCTCCCCTCCTCCATTGGTCCTGTGCCACCTTCGGGTGGAAGCGCTGCAGGGGATGGGGCTCGTCCCCCCCGTGCAAGCATGGGCGGAGGAGAGCCACCTGTCACCCTTGCTAGGGTCTGGGATGTAGTGCGTAGGGAGATCCAGCGTTCAGTCACTGATCCCCTATGCCAGCTCGAGGCAAGAGTGGCGCGTCTCTCGGGTGGGCCTGCCCATCTTACACAGCCCTCAGCACAGCCACCCTCAGGGCTGTGAAGGTGCACTGGTGACTGCCTATGGGTGGGGATCTCGGTTCCACTGTTACCATCTGTGGGCTCATGGGCTTGTGATTTCCAAACATCCTTCCCCATCAATTGTGTTCACCCACCCCATGTGTCAAACTCTGCCCCTGTATGCGTCTTGTTTGTCTTGTCTGTTTACCTCCCTAACCTACCTCCCCAAATATACCTACTTCCTCTACCTCACATTCCATTAACACCTGAAAAAAAAAATTAAAAAAAAGGGCAATCTGGTCCCACAAAAAAAATTACGCCCCATACATAGCTGCCCAATTCGCACACATGTCCGCTGGACATGTAAACTGATAATTCTAATTGGCAGTACAACATATTCTGTTGTCCTCACCGCTCTCTCAGGGGTGGAAGGTTTCAAATTTCAGAGGTGACCTGTGCCTGACGTATAAGGCCATGTCCAACCCAGAATTAAGGGACATGCTGCACCTCAGAAAATCCAAATCCCATCGAGCTACACGCTCGAGAGACTTGAACCTCAGCACTGAAATAAATAGGACATGCTGGAGGGACAGATTCATAACCCAGAGGCTCCCTTCACTCTGGAATAAAATCCCAGTCCAGGTTAGGCAGAGTCCCTCACTGACTCTCTTCAAGAGGAATCTTGATGAGTGGATGGGAGATCGTAGGTTTACCCCGGGTATCACTTCTGTGTCACTGTTAGACAGAGGCACAGTATACTAACCTTGAAAAAGGGCATAGCAAAATTAATTTAAAATGGGTGGCGAAAGCCAAACACACTCTGGCTAGGCTTATAAATGCCCTAGGGCAGATAGCCTAGTATGAACCTATGAACCTATGAACACCAAATTTCAAACATATGCACAGCTGTTGCTGGTAAAGAAATGGGCAGCTATGGACTTTCCCTACACACATCCTGCACATCCCGAGCTGGTTTCCCTACTGTCCTTTCTTCTTTGTGCCCCCTTTTTCACCACTTTCCTATCTCCCCATTTTCTTTTCTTTAAAAGAAATTAGCGCTGGGGTTAGCGGGAGTAAGCATTTTTAAGCAGTAGTTAGCGAGGGTGCACGAGTGTGAGCTTGTGTGCACTTAGCTAAGCATTGCTAAGTGTCGTGCAAACTCACGCAAACCCGCTTACAACTGCTTAAAAGTGCCTTAGTCACTCTGTATGGCAAGGCCCTTGTACTGCTCAGCAGCAAAATAGAACACCCCTGTCAGTCTCGAACCCGGGACCTTGGATTTACCAGTCTGCATGAAGTACCACTACGCCACAGCAGATATGCAATAACTTGGTGCTGAAAGAAATATATCATGCATTACAATGAGTGAATGTAAAGGGAAAATAGGAATGGCATAACACAAATCTGGTTCTGTGGGCCTTAACCAGCAGGTGTTGTGGAATTGCATGACATGACTGTGAAAAGAGAATTAGCCATGCTTGTAGGGAATAATGTTGCAGTAGCACCTTACAAACCCCACACAGTATCAGAGCAGGATAAACACTGGCATATTTGCATAGGTCACAGGCCAGACCTCCCAACAGTGACTGAGCTACAGGGATGTCCCTGATGTGTAAACAAATGTTAGCTGTGCCCCTCTGACTCCCTGTGAAATCTACTAACAGTAGGCAGAAAGGTGGGGAATCTCACTTAATGAAAAATGTCAATAAGTGAGAATAGACACTGCTTGCATGTCAGAAACGGTGTAGTAATACATATGCTCCGAATCCCCCAAAGTCTCAACTGAAAAATGTCTGAAATATATCACAGGTGTATCCCAGTTATATGTACCTTTCCCTGAGGCTGTTCAAATATATACCTGAGAGTATCTGAGGCCTGGAAGAGGCAGAAACACACAGGCATATCAGCTTGTCTGCTGTTACACACTCTGCAAATAGCTGTAGAATTAATCCCACAAGCATGCCCATATGTAGAAGTACAACACAGAAATATCAAAGGATGTAGCCATGTACTGCTAGCAACCACCTGTGACAATGTCATTGTTCAGGTGCTGAAAAGACTGCTGTGGTGCACAGTCAAAGAATACTAGGCTGACCTCTGTCTACCATCTGGATATGTCCACAGGTGGGAGCTACTCAGACAGACTACTTGCCTGTATAGAGTAACAGGTACACAGCAAGTCTGTATGTTCAGCAAGATAAACAACACACGATAATAAATAATGCTCTCTGCAGTTCTGCACCCCTACCCAAAAGTACTATATACCCGTGTATTCACGCACAACCAAGGGTGTAGGTAGGCATACACACTACTGAAATATGTCCAGATGTCCTGAGCAGACTGTGCTAATGTCAACACAAACAAACCACAAACTGTTCAGAAGTGAGTAAAGTACTAATGACAGTATAGCAGTACACAAAGAGTGCATGTGCCTGTTATTCATAATTGGTAGTACAACATACTTAGTTGTCCTCACCCTTCTCTCAGGGGTGGAAGGTTTCAAATATTACTCCTAATGTATTGCATATGCACAGCTGTTGCTGGTACAGAAATGGGCAGCTATGGACCTTCCCCACAGCCATCCTGTTCATCCCGAGCTGGTTTCCCTACTGTCTTCCCCTCTTTGTGTACCCTTAATCACCACATTCCTATCTCCCCATTTACCTTTCTGTCAGAGAAATGAGTGTGGGGGCTAGCGGGAGTAAGCATTTGTAAACAGTAGTAAGCGGGTTTGCACCAGCGTGTGCATGTATGCACTTAGCTTAGTATTGCTAACATAAGCTAAGCTAAGCTTTGCTTAGTATTGCTAAGTGTCGCGCAAACCCGCTTACAACTGCTGAAAAGTGCCTTAGTCACTCTGTATGACAAGGCCCTTGTACTGCTCAGCAGCAAAATAAAATTCCTTTGTCAGTCTCGAACCCCACACCTTAAACTCACCAGTCTGCATGAAGTACCACTAAGCTGCAGCAGATATACAATAACCTGGTGCTGAAAGAAATATATCATGCATTACAATGAGTGAATGTAAAGGGAAAATAGGAAAGCCATAGGAATGCGTTGCAATAACAACTGTTGTATGCCAGTTAAGTCTCTAATTCAAAAAGAAAGTACATACTCCCATGTATCCAGTGTTAGCATTAGGAGGTGTGAGTGAACATACACACTGAGAAGAGTGTACTGGAAGAAGCAACAGTCAGGTTTCAGTGCAACATGCATATCACTGGCTACAACCCTAGCTTCAGATATGAGACATGTATCAACCTGATTGAGACAACTGTGCCCAGAGCAAACAAGCATGGGCCCCACCCTGCCAAACTGAAAGGGCTATGCCTACCTTACCTAGCATTTTATAGCAGTGTCCTGAACTCACAGTGAGTACTGCAATTACCACACAGCAGGCTGCATGCAATTACTAAATGGTGGGCACCAATTGGTGCAGAGGCCATCACATGCACATGTGCAGATACCTACAAAAGCAGCCTGTACTTGCTGTCCACACATGCAATAATATCATTGCAGCAACTGGAGAGAGAGAGAGAGAGAGCGAGAGACACAGACAGACAGACAGAGACAGACAGACAGAGGCAGTAGGACACCAAACCAAAAAAAAAAGAACGTCAACAGGAACAACAGATAGAGGTGAGCAATATAAAGGTAAGGTATGTAACAGATATGTATTTGCTGGCATCCGAATGATGTGTCTGAAGGGTACTCTACATACTGTGAATCATCCATATATTGCAGCAGTCCGTATCTATATGTATATGCATATGTGCATAGGGCAAGGGGCATACTGCAACTGTTAGTGAAGGCTGGACATATATATGTAGTTGAAGGTTGCTATGTGCACATATCTATGTAGGTTGTAGTGTGTGGCATTGAAAACAGCAAGCAGTGCAGGTATATGTCATGTGGTGGTTAAATGCTGTGGGACTGAGTTACAGCCAGTGAAGCCTGCTACAGCTATACGGCCTGAGGACAGCAAAATGCATTCTGCACAACACTGTGCAATATTATTACATAATTGTATGTCTCACAATTGTTTCATAATTGATATCCCCACCATGAAAGGTGGGCAATATATGTGACTATATATGCATGTATATATACAGCAATGAATGTTTACAAGTATGTGTATATATATATATATATATATATATATATGTGTGTGTGTGTGTGTGTGTATACACATATATATATATATATGTGTGTATATATATATATATATATATATATATATATATATATATATATATACACACATATATAGATATATATATATATATGTAGATATATGTATATATATATATATATATATATATATATATATATATATATATATATATATACACATATATAGATATATAGGTTCATAGGTTCATACTAGGCTATCTGCCCTAGGGCATTTATAAGCCTAGCCAGAGTGTGTTTGGCTTTCGCCACCCATTTTAAATTAATTTTGCTATGCCTTTTTTTTTGAGGTTAGTATACTGTGCCTCTGTCTAACAGCGACACAGAAGTGATAGATATATAGATATATACATGTATGGATATATATAGATATATAGATATATACATGTATGGATATATATACATATATAGATATATCTGTATATGTATATATATATATATATATATATATATATATATATATATATATGTATATATACATACACACATATATATATATATATATATATATATATATATATATATATATATATATAATGAGAGAGGGAGACACGGGGTCAGACGTACAGCAACAGGTGCCTGGTGACCAAGGCATGGACTGAACACCAGTGTAGATACTGCAGTGCCATACCCCATTCCAAAACACTTTACCCAGTAACTACCAGATAGGTGGTTGCCTGGATGACATATGTCTTCATGCATTAGCTTGATTTGTACCCCCATGGCGAGGTTGTGCATTGGATCCCAAACAGTGTGCCGAGTACTGGTGCATACTGGTTTGTTATATGGAATGTGGCAGGCACTGTCAGCCAGTTGTGGGCTGAGCACTGATATGTGGTATTGAACGTGTGTATCCTCTGACAGACGAACAGATGCTATATATAGCAGTCAACTGATATCTGTACTGTATAATGTTAAGTGTGCCACATGACTTGCTCACACATATCGTTTGATTGTCTTCCAGGGTTATGGCTCATCAAAGGAACCGCACCTACATAGCCACAGAGGAACAGGAAATACATCACAGCCTGGTGCAGCACTATACCCTGCTGTTTTCCAGGGCCAGCCAGCACCAACATGAGTGTACTGCACTGTGGCAAGATCTTGTTCGTCAGGTAAATGACATAGGCATGCATAACCGGACATATGAGCAGGTACGCCATCACTGCAGTGATTTAATTAGACATGACTGGTGGCGTGCGTCTGATATCCATAGACAACAGCTTGCCACAGGTGGTGGGGTGGCCATACATCCCCCCTTCACCAGAGTGGAGGAACTGCTCCTAAGCATGGTGGCTCCTGGCCTACAGCAGCAACAACATCGCACATGTGTCATCATGGAGGCCGGAGCCACCCAGCATGATGGCGTGGAGCATGCAGGTAACATGCCCTAGCTATAGACTACTGTTACCTGTATTGTTAGATTATGCATATGTGAGATGTGTGCTGTGTGTTTAGCAGTTGTGCTGCCTATTGTGTGCAATACTGATATTTTGCATAGTATCTGTACATCTATGTCTGTTGTTCTACTGTAGTTTAGCACACTCACAGTAGCAATGCCACAGTTGTGGCCACTGACAAACTGTGTCATATTCTTGTAGGTCCCTCTGGTGTGACAGCAGGGCAGACAATACATGCTGGTGAGTATGTTAACACTTTAAAATTGGTATTGAAATGTGCATGTCATAGGTGAGGTGAAGGCCATGTACACGTAACACACCTACGCATAATGCATGCTGTGCATGTTTGCTGTGATACATTAAACATCTCAGTAAAGTCAGTAGCTGCCTCAATCACATGCAATGCACAGAGCATCAAACACAAATATGGCAACACTGTACTGCACATTGGATAGGCATAGTTGACACACATGTACACAACATAACACATTTGTCATATGCAGTACACCTCAACATGCTACACATAGCATAACCAGACACCCGCTGCCAAGTCACACTTCAGTATCCCAAATGTCATCCACACACCACACATAATATACCTGAGGGGTAGGGGCCTAGCATGGGGCTGTGCAACACTCTTCAACACATAACACAGTCATGTTAGGCAATGCTGCCTATTGGGCACCTCACACACCCTTGTACAACATGGCTGTGTAATTGTGAACGTAGCCATGGCACTGCAGTTCAGGTACAGCATGCTAGGAGGTGGTCTAGCACACTTTAGTGGCCTTGAGTGACCACATGATACATGATGATGATGGCTAATGGTGCTACACCCCATATAGTTAAAGTGACCACAGTACTACACATAGCGGTCATTGCTTTGCACCTCCATGTTGTGTGTGCGCACATATTCACCTATACACATTATGCATAGCATGTTTTGTGTGTGTGCAAACATATGCAACTATACACAATATGCATAGCAGTTGCATTCTGTACAAAGTGACACATATATGTCCTGAAATGCTATTGGGTATATAGGTCACATGACACACATTGGGTATGTGTGATGTTTAATGTTGCAGTCATGTACCAAGCAATGTCATGGCTGGCACTGGCATATCTGGAATATGACCCACACTCACCACAACCACTGTACAATGGCCATGTCCAGGACTGGTATTCCATCATGTATACATGCACCACTCATCCCGTGTGTGTACATGGCATGCATGTGCTACACCTGTGCCCACAATTATCTGCTACAGACACAGACACTGCAATCAGACATGGAAATCTATGTGACACACAGATAACACATGCAGCCATGGTATATATACCTGTGAGTGATGGTGCACAGGACATTTTAGAGATTATAATACTTGCACAGCAATGTTGTGTCCTTGTGCACATTGTGTTCGAGGGTGTAGGCAATCACTGTACAAGTACACACATGCACCACAGCCATGTACACTGTCATTAACTATGGCTGTCTACACTCATACTGCATGGACTTGATCAACACTTATTCTGCATGCTGACATGTGTGACTTGACTGTTTGCCTTGTGATACTGTCACCCACCTTCAACCACTATTGAGTATGTTTTGGATTGCTGGAGTGTGTGTGTATCTGCTGTAGTGAGGATTGTGCATGTGTTCCTGTGTGCATGTGTGCATGCGTTCATGTGTACATGTGTTCATGTGTTCATGTGTGATAACATCATGTAGAGATTGTAAAGTGTGTTTCCTGTCTTACTCTCACAGGTGCAGAGGTTGGGTTGGCTGAAAGCAGCAGGGAACCTGAAGTCACTGCCACAAGTAGTGGAGATGATGAGACATGTATTGTGGCACAGGCAGGTTTGACAGGGTCTGTCGTTGGTCCACCAGTCGACAGTACACAGCTTTCAACCCCATCTATGCGCACACTCATACTGCCAATATATCCCTCATCACCAATGGCGTGGCGAGGACAGCATACAGTTGGCATTGACCAGGAGAGTGTGGTATCCATGGCACATGCATCCCCTCACAGCAGCCATACCCAGATCCATGGAACAGTACCACATAGGCAGATGTCCAGGGGTTCTCGTGGGAGCACCACTGGTCGTATTGCCCCTAGCAGACGTGCCCCCACAGGTCTTACAACCTCAGCTATGTTCCGGGCTGTAATGCAGGCACAGGCACATATGGAATGGTACACCAGACAGGGACTAGGGGCGCAGAGGGCCCATAACACCGCTATCAATGACAGTATCTGTGACCTTGCCGGTGCCATACATAATTACACCAAGGTCATTGATAGACATTGGGGAGACATTAGATGCCCTCCAAAATGTGTTTTCCATGAGCCAGGACTGTGCGGGACAGCTGAGACGTCGACATGGACGTATGCCAGCAACATCAGCAGCTGGCAGTCATCGCATACGACACACAGATCACAGCCACACCCGTAGTGCCAGTACCAGCCCCAGCAATGCTGGGGCTGTCCTGTCCATCAACCATCCTAGTAGACCACGTGCACGTGGCTCTGGGCAGTCCCAGCAGGGACGTAGCTCCAGTCGACATACCTCTGCCTCTGATGACAGTATCCAGTCAGGCTTGGTACCCAATACTGTCCGTAACACCCCTGCCAGGCACGGGTTCCATGTCCATGCCCAGAGACAATGATCTGTACAGCCTGGCAGGTACAGTCTGTGGCTGTCCCACAACCTCCTGTATATGGCAGCCACATGGTGGAGCTGTGTGCATGCAGACACACAAACATAAACCAAACACCTAGGGCTCACAAAGACACGCACACATCACATCAACATTGGCCCATGCTGTACTCTTGTCCCACACACACACACACACACACACACACACACACACACACACACACACACACACACACACACACACACAGACATGTTGATTGGATGGGTCAATGTCGGGCTCTGGCAAACCGGCAACACGCCCTGTGCATATGATGAGACCTGTGCATCCTCCTGTCATCTGTAACACTGATGCAGAAACAGGCTAACATGATGCTGATGCACAGGGTGACTTTGTAGCAGTGTAGCAATGTTAGCAGATTGTCGACAGGAAAGTGTAATGATATCCTTGTAGGTATATCTGAGCAGGCGTGGTGCATCGAAGCTATGATTGTCAATGTCGTATTGTGTACACCTGTGTTATGTCTGAGTATGTCTTGTTTGCCCATGTGCCATGTGGATGAAGTGTGTAGTGTTGGCAGCATGTGTTATTGAGTGGACAGTACGTGTGTGATGTGTGCAGTACAGATTTGCAGGTGTACATCTGTGAACATGGTGGGGATGTACTGTCTGCATGTATGTGAATACTGGACACATGGGACATGTGACATACCCTGTATTACACAGTGTTAACATCTCAGAGTATCTCTTGGTGGCCAGTATGCATTCTACTACAGATATGTTCTAACATGGGTACACATGTGTGTGTGACATGGTTTGGCACTCTGCTGTGGGTGATACTGTTACTAACTGTCACTGTTTAGCATTTTGGTAGCATACACAACCTCGTCAGCCTGACTATAAACAATTATCAGATGATGCACAGACAAGTGACCCACAGATGCAGTGCACTCAGTAACAGTTGTATCCTTCCGGTACTATACTATAACAGTAACCAGTGGTATTGACCGCCACCCATTCCTGGGCCCACACATGTTTGGCATATAGCCCCTTAGGTGCATGCAAACACACTAGGGATATGTCCATCCACATCTGGAAATGCATGCAGTGGCCTACAATGCATTCTGCAGATGGGACACATATCCTACACAAGGGTATCATACAGACAGATGCCTGTTGTCCAACACATGCTGCAGAGCTGTAAGCCAACTATAGTATTGTCATCCACATTTACCATACATAGTATCCTGACAGAATCTGGGCATCTTGGGGCAATGCAGCAATTGCCTCATGTACACAGACAACCCTCTCCTCTTACCACCCAACACTACAACCTGTGAGAGATGCACTGATATAGCCAAACTGGAAGCAATTGTCTCTTCGCCCATGACTGCACTAGATAGTCAAGAGGTGAAGGTAAACACTTGCACCACACCGCACTCATCACATAGTCCCTCAAAACTTACACCACCAAAACACACACATAGAAACACAAAACACACACCTACATTCGTGGATGCTCTCAATAGAAACTGCCCAAGCATCAGACACATCCAAAGCATAAACGCAAGCAAACTCCACCCCCAACACAACCCAAATGACACATAGCCCACTAACTCAGTGTGCCACTCAACCACAGCCCATAAGGCATAACAACGTACCCAACAGTCTAGTCATAGCTGACTCTATAGTCAGGCACACTGGTGTTCCACTCACTAGACTAAACAAGGGAAAAGTTACTCTCAGCTGCCTATCAGGTGCCAGGATCCACCACATAATGCATGCACTCAAGTCGCTACACAATAAGTACAAATATGACACTGTCATTGTCCATGTTGGTTTGAATTACCTGAGACGTACCTCCCTGGACTACATGAAAAGAGACATGGAGGAGCTCTCCAATATTGTATCCCAGCCAGGTATGACCCTAACCTTGAGTAGCATCCTGCTGTCACCCAGAATGATACCACAGTACAAGGACAAAATGATTGCCTTCAACAATTGGCTATGCTTCTGGTGTCATTCTAAGGGGATCCAGTATTTGCCTGGGACGACATGATCGACAGACCGCAATACTTTGCCAGAGATGGCCTGCACCTGTCGCCCTTAGGATTACAATAACATTGACATCTGTGCAGTGACAGGGACCTGGTTCAAAGCTCCAGAGAGCACCCCTGCATTACCAGGCCACTATTCATACCACACCTTTCGGCCACATAACCCTGAATGAAGCACTGAAGGTGGAGGTGTGTCCATATTCATTAAGGATATCCACACCTCCAGCCTACTGACTGCTGATTCCTACACATATGCACTTTATAAGCACTTACTTGAGTGTATAGAGCATGCTATCCCTAATAGAACCAAGATGTTATCCTCCAAGAAAAGGGTAGACAATCTGGTGGTCCTCTGCCATAAACAAACTCTACAACGGATGACAGAAACTGTTGCAAAAAAGAGTAAAACCCATGAATGCTGGAACTCCCTGGTCAACCTCAGTATGAAGCTGAGATCCCTCATAAAATCCTCCAAAGCTAGTTATGGAAACTAAATTGCCACTGACTCTAAAGACAACCACAAAGCATTTTATAGCTATGTCATGAATCTAAATGGGAACACTCAGATCTGCTCTGAGTTACAGCACAATGGTACTAAATATACAGAACCAATTGATATTCCTAGCATCCGAGCAGATAGGTTCAGTGCTGACTTTACCCCCCTCTCACCCCCTAGAGGGCACATCTGTATACCGGATGTATGCAAAGTTACTGTAATCACGGCTGCACAGGTGAAACACACACTCTCCAAAGCCGAGAACACAACATCCATGGGACCTGTCAATATCCCAGGCTGCGGTCTACACGAACTACAGAATGAACCAGCACCCTACCTAAGTACCATGTTCAATCATAGCCTCACCTCAGGCTTTGTACCCACTGAATGGTGCAGTACAACGGTTATCCCACTCCACAAAGGTGGAGCCACAAAGGACCCCATGAACTACCGGCCCATTAGCCTGACGAGCCTGGTCTGCAAGGCCATGGAACGTATCATCATGGAACTCAGAAACAAATACATTGGTAGTCTCCAAACTCTGGACCCTACCCAGTATGAATTTGTAAAAGGCAGATCATGCCTCCTAAACCTGACTGATGTCTTTGAACCAGTCACCAAAGCCATAGATGAGGGTAACATGGTTCACACAGCTTATCTAGATCTCGCCAAGGCTTTCGACACCATCCCCCACTCTGGAATTCTAGGTAAGATCACTAAACTAGGTATAAACCCCTATGTCACAAGATGGTTTGCCAACTGGCTCACAGACAGCACCCACATTGTGGATGTAGCGGATTCCAAATCCGACATGACGAGTGGTGTACCACAGGGTTCAGTCCTGGGTCCTCACCTGTCTGGTATCTACTTCTCTGAAGTGCAGGCTAACACAGAAGGTCTTTGGCTAACAATGTTTGCAGATGACTGCAAACTAGGAGCCATAATCACAACTCTTAACGATGTGGACAAATTACAAAAGGGCCTCCCTGAGACAAATACCTGGTGTCAAAGCCATGTCCTGAAGCTCAATGCCAAACAGTGTATTGTTATCCCCTTTGGTAAAAACTCTGTACCCAAGACCTACCACATAGCTGGTAGTCTACTTAATGCTGAAAATGTGTTAACAGACCCTGGGACACAGGTGGACAGTATTCTCCCCTTTGATAATCACATCGCCACAGCGGTCAGGAAATCCATCTACATGGGTCATCTCATCACAAAAGAATTCTCATCCTGAATAAAGAGGTCATTGTTCCCCTCTACTCATCGCTCATTAGACACATTACAGAGTACAATAGCCCCTTTGTTATGTACCTCACAAGACATCTACAACAACTGGAAAGACCACAGAAGTACCTCACATAGAGGATTACTGGCCTCTAACAGATTCCCTACGCAGACCATCTCAAATAACTACAGCTTTACTCCATCGCATATCGCCTACTCAGAGCCGATCTCTGCATAACATACAAAGCTATGTCAAACCCAGATCTGTTGGACATGCTCCACTTAAAGAAATCCCAATCCCTCTGAGCTACACGCTCTAGGGACCTAAACCTTGTCACCAAAATAAACAGAACATGCTGGAGGGATAGATTCCTGTCCCAGAGACTTCCCATACTCTGGAACAGACTACCTATCTAGGTCAAACCGAGCACCTCATTAGCACTCTTCAAGACATATCTTGATGATTGGATGGGAAATGGTCAATTCACCCTGGGAATCACTTCTGTGGCTCTGCTCGACGAGCACAGGAAAATAATTTCTTGGGAGGCGAAAGCCATGGTACATTTTTGTCTAGGCTTGTATGGGCCCTAGGGCTGATAGCCTAGTACCTACCTATGAACCTATGACAGTACCACATAGGTAGTAGCCCCAGACATGTATGTTGGGTACCGATGTGTATGTACAGCCAAGTGTTATGTCTTCTGTCCTTTGGTATCCACATATCCAAAGGTTTTCTGAAGTTCCTTCATGTATCATATAAGCAATAAGGGGTCTGTATGCATATCCACAAGTCTGTTGTACACCTATAATGACTGTCCATTATTGCCAGACCTTGTTGTGTATGAACATGTCTGACATATACCCCAGGCATGTACCCTCGCTCACAGTAGTCTATACAAACCATCATGGGTGTGTGTGACACAGATGGCTATGGCCATAGATCACTACAGTGGCCGGCCTTGTCACATACATATCTCTGTGACCTATGATCTGAGAAGCAGCTGCACATTCTGTCACAGGTAAGAAATGTATTCATGTAGTATGCAGGCTACACACCTATGTACTACTTGAGGTCACATGTACATATATGTATTTGCCACACAGATACTTGATGTGTGCAATGCACATACTGTTTGTTTCCTGATATGTCATACAGTAGTAAAAGAGAAAAACAGATCACATTGACCAACAGTGTCTCACACACACACACACACACACTCAGCAATTGCAGGATTCAAACCCCTACCTAACTATGTTATTACAATAGTGACATATGCATTAACACAACGTGCTATATGCTTTACTGGGGTTTTCAGTTCCACCACTGTACTTGTAGGATGCTGACATCATCACACTTGGCAAAGAGCAATATACCTCATTGAAGGTATTTTCCTAGTCTCCAAAAAGGACATTCCCCTCAAAAGAAGTCACACAGACACATACACTCAACAATTGCAGGATTCAAACCCCTAACTATGTTATGACACTAGTGAAGTACGCATTAATACAACTCGCTATATGCGTTACTGGGATTTTCATTTCCACTGCTATATTTGTAGGATGCTGACATCTTCAGAATTGCCAAAGAGGAATATAACACTTGTCAGGCGTTTTCCTACTCACCAAAATGGGCACTTCTTTCCAAGGAAATCTTACAGAAACACACATTCCCCCACACACACTTAGTAATTGCAGGATTCAAACCCCTATCTAACTATGTTATAATACTAGTGAAGTACACATTAACATGACACACTATACGCTTTACTGACATTTGTCATTTCCACTGCTATATTTGTAGGATGCTGGCATCTTCAGACTTGCCAAAGGGGAATATAACACCTGTCAGGTGTTTTCCTACTCACCAAAACAGGCACTTCTCTCTAAGGAAATCTCACAGAAACACACATTCCCTCCCATATACACACACACTCAGCAATTGCAGAATTCAAACCCCTACCTAACTATGTTATAATACTAGCGAAGTATGCATTAATACGACATGCTATATGCTTTACTGAGATTTTTAATTTCCACTGCTATATTTGTAGGATGCTGACATCTTCAAACTTGCCAAAGGGGAATATAACACTTGTCAGGCGTTTTCCTACTCAGCAAAATGGGCACTTTTCTCTAAGGAAATCTCACAGAGAGACACATTCCCCCACACACACACTCAGCAATTGCAGGATTCAAACCCCTACCTAACTTATGATACTAGTGAAGTAAGCATTAACACGGCACGCTATATGCTTTACTGAGATTTTGCATTTCCACTGCTATATTTGTAGGATGCTGACATCTTCAGACTGGCCAAAGGGGAATATAACACTTGTCAGGCATTTTCCTACTCACTAAAATGGGAACATCTATTTAAGGAAATCTCACAGAAACACACATTCTCCCACACACACACTCAGCAATTGCAGGATTCAAACCCCTACCTAACTAGGTTATGATACTAGTGAAGTACACATTAACACGGCACGCTATATTCTTTACTGAGATTTTTCATTTCCACTGCTATATTTGTAGGATGCTGACATCTTCATACTTGCCAAAGGGGAATATAACACTTGTCAGGCGTTTTCCTACTCACCAAAATGGGCACTTCTCTCTAAGGAAATCTCACAGAAACACACATTCCCCCACACACACACACACTCAGCAACTGCAGGATTTAAACCCCTATCTAACTATGTTATGATACTAGTGAAGTATGCATTAACACAACATGCTATATGCTTGACAGGAATTTTTCATTTCCACTGCTATATTTGTCAGATGCTGACATCATCAGACTCTACCTGGTACTGTGTGTACTTTGTTTTATGCAATCCCAGGACTGCACCATGGGGGACAGCAGGTGTTAACAGCTTGAACAGGACACCACAATACTTGGCTTGTGTGATCTATCTCTGGACCAGTTGCCAAGCCATCATATGACAATACATATCTATGCACAAAGTGTTGACTATGTAGATACATGTGTCTGGGATATTGGATATTGTTTATGATTTCAATCATGTAGGACCCCATGGCCTTGCAGATCAGATGTCATAGGCATATAACACTATAGTTCCCATGGTCTGTTGTGCACCAACACTTGTGGGGTGTGCCATATGTTGCTGTAACCAGTTCAACAGTTTCATATCCTGTAGAGAGGGTAAGGCTCATCAGACTGTTCAGGTGCAGGGTCTGTTTGTTCTGCAGTTCACGTATGACACATATGGGATACATTGTAATCCACTCGATGCCATGTGTTCAGCTTTGGAAGGACCTGTATATCCAATCTACATGTGATATCCCCTGGTATGATGATAGGGCCTTTTGACAGTGGGAGGTGGCTATGTATGTATGGCCTTGTGTGACAGGGGATGTTGGCATTGTCAGTCATTTACAGTTGGCTCTGACTCAGGACATACATGTGTGTACATTGCTATGTATGACGTAGTTGAAGGAAGTGCCATAGTTCTGTCTGGACTCCTTCACAAATAATCCAACCAAATACCAAGAAACATAGGCACTGAACACGTTATACACTTTTACACACTTAACACCCTACTGATCCTTTTTGTTCAGTCAAATGAGTATTTCATCATAGTATCATGACATGTCCGAGGGTCGGCTTTGTGTGTACTCTCCGGTCTGGCTGGTGAATATGGGGATTGTCAGTAAATGTTAAAACTGCCTTTATGTACACAGACAACCCTCCCCTCCTCCAAACAAACCTGGATATTTTGAGAGATGCAACTCCATGGACAAACTGGAGGCTGAGCTCTCTAGACCCATGACTGGCACAGTCTATCAGGAGGAGAAGGTAACCACACACACTACGACTCCAGTGTCACATAGACCTATAGCAACAGCAGACCAAACACATAAACACACAATCACATACTCGGAGGCTCTAAATAAACCTCTGCTTAAGTAGAAAAGACCCCCCCAAAGCAGACACCCAGACAACTGCTTCCCCACCAGTATACCCACATATTACAAAGTATACAATGTCACTGTGCCACACAGTCAGTGCCCTTAAGGCTAAACAACACACCTAATACACCTGTGATAGGTGACTGTATTGTCAGACACACTGATGTCCCACACACCAGGCTGACCAAGGTGAATGTCACTGTAAGTTGTCTGTCAGGTGCCAGGATCCACCACATAACAAATGCACTCAGGTCACTCCAAAGCAAGTACAGATATGACTCCGTTATTGTCCATGCTGGTGTGAATGTCCTGAGACGTTCCTCCCTGGACTACATGAAATGAGACATACAGGAGCTCTATGATCATGTAGGCCAGGATGGTATGACCCTGTCCTTGTGTAGCATCTTACCCTCACCAAGAATGATGACACAGTATAAAGACAACATGATCGATTTTAACAATCAGCTAACGTATGTGTGTCATTCACAGGGGATCCGGTGTCTGTCGGCCTGGGATGACATGCTCATCATGCCACGTTGCTTCACTAGGGACACCTTGCACATGACACCCCTGGGCTTTCGAATACTGGCTAAGGCACGTGGCACACCCATAGTGCCTTTTGTAGTCAAGGCTCACATGACAAATCCCACTCCATAGACAATACCAGGTAAAATTAACAAAGGGTAATGCTGCTCAATGCCAGAGGTGTACACCTCAAACTGCACACACTCAAGTCTCTCTTCAGTATGGAGAATATAAATATCTGTGCAGTAACAGTCACCTGGTTCGAGGCTCCCGACAGCACCCCACCACTACCAGGTTATACATCATACCATGGTTTTCTGACACAGTAACCAGGCCACACCACATGGGGGGGAGTATCCATATATGTCAAAGATACACAAACCTCCAGGATAGTAGCACTGCACAAATTATTGGGGACCATCCATGTGTAAGTAATAGTGGCCTAAACTGCCTTTCAGGTTGTAGCCTGCTACAGACCACACTCCCAAACCCAGGGACCACACTCAGCTTTCATGAGAACAGAACACTGGAGAATATGTAGGTGTGTACAAACAACATTATATTGGATGACCTGTAGTAGCCAAACATTTACTGGGAATACTACTCAAGCCCCAACACCCTCGCGCAATGGTTCCTCATATATATCAACTTAAATTCTATGGAACAAGTGGTCAACACCCCCACATGAGGGGTATACATATTGGACCTGGTCATCACCAACATGGGGACTCTATGTTCCACACCAGAGGTATACCCCTCATTGGTAAGGTCACACCATACATTTATGTCACCGGACATCCATATCCCATCCCCACACCCAGCCAAGGTAATCTCGGTGGGGTAATTCTCAAAAGCAAACGTCATACTTCTCAGAACAGAGGTATTTTCCTTCAAAACCCCCAGGCCACTGGGAACTATGACTCAGATCACAGTATCCTTTAGAAACCCATTGTATGGACACCTACAGGAAAGCATGGATCATGCTATCCCACATGACTCCAAGACTCACTCCTCTAAAGGCAGGTGACCTGTCTGGTGTACCCCGGACATAAATAAGCTATGCAACAAAAGGAGGAGGCTACTACATGATAGAGCAGTCTCCCACAAAGGGGAGGCATCTCTGATCAGTACTAGCAAGAAGCTACAATCAGTCATAACATCATGTAAGACCAGCTTCGACAGTACGATTGCACATGACACTAAAGGCAATCACAAGGCCTTCTTTAGTTATGTCAGGAACTTGGGTGGCAACTCCCAGATATGCTCTGAGTTACTGCATAATGACAACTAAGGACACTTAACCCACACACATTGCCAAAATCCTGGCAGACAGGTTGAGTGCATATTCCTAACCCCTATCCCCCACACATACTAATGTCCCTGACAACAGAGTGTAGCCTCCCTGACATCACAGATGAACATGTGAGAGCTGCCCTCTCCAAAGCAATAACACAGCATCAATGGGTCCAGACAGTCTCCCAGGCTGCATCTTACACATGCTTCATGAAGAACATAACCCTCACATAACATCACTGTTCAATATCAGACTTACTACAGGATATGTACCCAAGGAATGGCATACAGCAACAGTGATCCCGCTCCACAACGGTGGTGCCACAAGGGACCCTGGACACTATCAGCCTATAAGCCTGAATAGCCTGGTCTGCAAATCTATGGAGAGTATCATCCTGGGATACATTTACAGACGTCGACAACCTCCAGACATTGGATCCTACCCAATTCACCTTTGTTAAGGGTAGATCTTGCCTCTTGTACCTGCCGACTTCTTTGAATCAGTTACCAGGGCCATACACATAGGGAAGGTAGTCCACACAGCCTACCTGGACCTCACAGATGCCTTTGGCACAATACCACACTCGAGCATCTTAGATACACTCACCAGCTTACATATCAACACATATGTCTCAAGATAGATTGCAAACTGGATCAGGGATAGCACCCACATGTTCAGACATGCAGGTGCCATGTCAGACTCTACACCAGTTACATGTGACATCCCACAAGGCTCAGTTCTGGGACCTGTCTTGTTCAGTATATATTCCTGCGAGGTACAGGCTAACACAGGGGGAGTATGTCTGACCAGGTTCACAGATGACTGCAGACCGGGTGCCATAATCGACTCTCCAGCTGACACATGCATCCTCCTACAGGGTCTCCCAGAGATGGATAAGTGGTGCCAGAGCCATAGCCTACAACTAACTGCCATACAATGCATACACATCCCCTTTGGGAATGACAAAGTGCACACAGATTAACACATAGGTGGTAATCCATTACATAGAGAAGGTGTACATATGGATTTGGGGTCCACAGTAGATACTCATCTCTCCTTTGAATATCACATTGGCAAAGTGGTTAGGTAGACCTTCTATATAGCCCACTTTATCCCAAAAGGTTACACATCTAAATCCAGAGAGGTCATTGTGCACCTGTACACATCACACCCATACTTGAGTACACTGTCCCATTTGGGATGTACCTTACCCGACACCTGCAGCAACTGTCATAACCCCAAAGGTACCTCACCAAGTGGAACGGGAGACTCATACAGATGCCCTACACAGTTCAGCTACAGAAACACCAGCTGTACTCAGTTGCTTAACGCTTACCCAGATGCAATCTGTGTCCAGCCCAGACTTGTTGGACATGCTTCAACTCAGGATATCAGACTCCATTACAGTTACACACTCCAGGACTTCTACCTCAGCACAGAATTAATAGGACATGCTGGAGGGACAGATTCATATCCCAGAAGCTCCCCTCACTCTGAAACGACATCCCAGTCCAAGTTAGGCAGAGCCCCTCACTGACCCTCTTCAAGGGAAATACTGACAAGTGGATGGGTGATCATACGTTTACCCCTGGGATCTCTTCTGAGTCCCTGCTAGACAGAGGCACAGTACACTAACCATACAACGGCTATCTTGTGTGACCTATTATTCAAAGGCACAGGGTGGTGACAGCCATACACACTCTGGCTAGGCTTCTGAATGCCCTAGGGCTGATACCTAGTATCAACCTATGAACCTATGTACCTATGATAATGTTTGGAGTGCACATTGTTTATTGCTGATACTGACTGCAGATTTGTTATCCTCTTTACTTTCCCACTTTCTATGTACAACCTATTTATCTGTTGTACGTATTTGATTATGACAGGATCATCAGATGTTATATATGTGTCTGTTGTCTTATAACTGTGTGCACAAGGCAGGATTGTTGGCTATGCAGAGGTTCCTGGGTTAACAGGTGAACTTCCAGATATGTCTGGCCCTCTGCTGCACTCAGACAAGGTCTAAGTGTGTGAGCATGCCCAGTTTGCACATTCACTGTTTTGTTGCCTGACATTTGTTTCATTTATTTAAGTGTGTGAGCATGCCCAGTGTGACCTTTCAGTATGTTGCTGTCTGGAGGCCAGTACATTTGTTACCATGTGTGAACATGCCCAATATTAACATGTGTACTATGTGTGTTTGAAATCAAGTTATATTTATACTGCAGGGCTCACCTTTGTGTCATAACTTGACATGTATTATGCTGTGACTGCGGGATTTCCATGACACACTTTGCATACACTTATCAGCATGTCTTCATACAAGCTGACCAGTGAAATACTGTCATGGTTTGGTGGTTTGGTACTGTGACTATAGTGCACAGTATCCTGGGTTTGAGGCCTGTCACTGCTTTAAATTTTCATACTGGCAAGACCAGACTGCTTAAGGTCGACTAAGTATATATGTGCATGTTTACCTGCTTTTGCTCAACTATGGCCAAATTTGACCAGACTTGACCAACACTGCTCAACAGTTTTCAACATTGCTGAACGTTGGCCAATATTGCTCAACATTGCCCAAAGTTGTGCCAGTTAGTGTGTACTCTTATGTTTACATATACTACTTAGTGGCAAAGCTGTTTAGCACTGCTTTATATTACTTAACACAGGTCAATCATGCCTCAGGTGGTGCTGCAGGGCTGCCTATGTCGGATGCACATAGTACACTCCCTATACATGTTTGACAACAGGTAGTGCCAAGTTAGGCATCCCTTTTACTGTATGTGTGGGTCAGGGAGAGGTATCATTTCCAGGGTTCCTACTGAGCCAGTGTATGTGCTATGCATTGCCTCTTTGCCAAGGCCAAAGCATACTGGGCATGCCTCCTTCTGCCTACTAGGGCAGGCTGATGTTGTTCCTCCTCTGAGTCACCCTCTGCCTGTGATGGCCTTGGCAATGGTGGGGGGCTGTTTGGCCCGAGTCTATGCTGATCCTGCTGCAGCTGTTTTTGCAGGATCATATTACGTAGCATAGCACATACCATGACAATGTGGGTACATGTAGTTGGTGAGTACTGCAAGGCTCCACCAGAAGTGTCCAAGCACCGGAACCATGACTTGAGCAGCCCAAACACACGCTTTATTATATTTCGTGTTTGTGCATGTGCCTCATTATGGCGTTCCTGTTCAGGTGTGTGTGCATTTCTGATGGGTGTCATCAGCCACGGCTCTAGTGCATATCCAGCATCCCCCACTAGGTGACCATGAGGGATGTCCCCATTGGCAAATGTCTGGTACAGCTGCATCAGATGCCAGATATGGGAATCGTGGTAGCTTCCAGGGCAGCCAGCACACACATTCATTATTATGCCCTGGGCATCACACACGACCTGGCAGTTGATGGAGGGGAAGCCCTTGCGGTTAATGTATGCCTTACCCCGCTCACCAGCTGGTGCTTTGATGCGTATGTGCGTGCAGTCTATTGCACCCACTACCTCAGGGTATTTTGCTATTTGCTGGAAGAGACGCATATTGCTGGCCAATACCTCATGGGAATTAGGGAAATATATATGATCACCGACATTTGCTGACATGGCATCCAGGAACTGGTGCTGTACCCTGGATGCTGATGCCTGTGATATCCCCATCATATCACCAGTTGGTCTCTGGAAGGTACATGTTGCTAGTATTCATAGGCCAACACATACCTTGGTTTCCACTGGAATGGATTCCCCTCTGTTGGTTCTGTGCGTGAGGCGTGGCCTGCACAGCTCAACAATTTGCTACATGAGGTCTTTGTCCACTCTATAGCGCTCCACTATCTCCAGCTCATGTAGCCCCTGGTAGGTTAACCTGGGCCTGTACACTCTTCTCCATCTCCTCACTGGGGGTTGGTCGGCAGCATTCCCATTGTCACCATCCTCAGCATGTTGCATATGTCGGTTTATGACAGCAATGGCAGCCCCTAACATTTCTTTGTCTCAGTTAAGCCTTTTCAGTATTCACTTCTCTTAGCTTACTGCAGTGCTGCAGTGTCTGTGAGGAATACATGGTGAAAAGTTGTTTGCAGAATTTTAAGTGCTGGGCTGGGCTGGTTTACTGCCTGTGTAATTGCCTGATTCTGATTATTTCCACCTGCTAGCTCTGCTGATTCTCCCTGGTTAACTTCCTACTGTTTGTTGTGCTTCCTTTTCCCTTTCCATTTCCTCAGGGGGGCAGCGCCACGCACACCAGCGCAATCACGCTTACACACACTAACACGCACACACACAGACTTAAACGGAGTTACACTTGCTAATTCCTGCTTAAACACGCACACACAAGCGCAAACACGCTTACACAGATTTAAACAACATTACACATGCTAACCCCTGCTTAAACATGCGCACACAGTCTTATTCGGATATGCAGGTGCACATACGCGCCCATACACGTTGCAAGCATTTTTACAAGAAACTTTGGTGATATCCACGGCATACACCTTCTATTTCTTGACTTTACCTAGGATACCTGGTGACACACCTCTTCCAGTGATGAGTAACTGACAGCTAACACATGCCACTCTGCTACAATGAGCTTACATTCTTTCATACATACCCCCCTCGTGATGTCACCTATATCCTACTCTGTTACTCCCCTTATCCTAGTCTTACACTCCACTGACTGTGCTCATTTGCTATGTAGACATTGGATTCACTATCCTTACACTCATTTGCATAGGATTGCCTACTAATGCTTGGTTACATCTCTTAGACTGGGTTCCCACCTTAGCAACCTCTACTCAGTAGCCATGTTGTCTTCAGCCTGCCATTGCCTTGCATTGTAAATTAAACATTTCCATAAAATCCACATTTGTGGATTTTAATTATTAGTTTTCTGGTTTTTAGAGTGCAGCGGTTTGCTCGGCGCTGCGCTATGCTTAAACATCGGAAACCGGAGAAAAAAATACAATTTATTTTTTGTCATATTGCATCGGGAAACATTGTCAATGGCCATATATTTGGCCATTGGCATGCTTCCTCTACTGGATGCAACCTTTATTTGGAGCTGTCATGACTCTATTTTACTATTTGCAGAACGGTACTCAGTTGTCAACTGAGTACATTTCTGCAAATAACACTGCTCTTACTCGGACAGGTTGGGTTTCCTGAATCACAAATCTACCTCATTTGCATGCCTTTCAGATGCAATTGAGGTAATTTGCATATCCGAGCCCTGTCCGTGTAAGAGCCATTTTAGGAGCTCTCTTGCACTCCCCTGCAGGCTGTTCCTGGACCGCTCGTTGGACATGATGGCTGCATGGAGTCTTACTCTACTGTTAGACTCCGTGCAGGCCATCGTGAATCCGGCCCTGTATCTTCTCACCTCAGTGTTGTCAGAAGACAATGTGCTTCTCACTATACCCCCCATTAACTTTCAACCTCTTAGATCAAAAGCTAAAGATATTGGGGGGCAAAGGACCAAAATCATGGGGAGTTTATATACTTAGAAAGTTGCAAGAATATCAAGATTTGCATCAACATGCTTTTTCTAAAGGCTTTTAAATGTGAAACTCAAATATATGTCATTATTAAGTGAATGCAGCCATCATTCATTTGCCACAAACAAAATACAAATTTTACAAGAACAGTCCATAATATAAGGCAAAATTGGAGAGACATTCTATGAAAGCAGTGCCAGTGAAAAGCAAACATCTGTGCCTCCGCATATTCCAACACACACACACACACACACACACACACACACACACACACACACACACACACGCATGCAGAAGCATGCACGCAGATGCATGCACACACACACACACACACACACACACACACACACAAGACCATCAGTTATGGCTACTTTTATATATGACTATGACTGTGCAGAGCAGAACTTTGAGTGTGATCAGATGAACAGATACACAAATAACCACCACACAGGACTGTACCTTGTAGGTAACTGTTGTCAGAATACAGAGTGCAACCCCCAACACACACACACACAATCTCTTAGTTCAAACACCAAGGAAAAAGGCAAGCTCAAAATGGGGGGAGGGTGTGGGCCAAATTCAGGGACAGATATTACCCTTATACATTTAGACATTTTTCTGAGGGCTATTAAGTATGAACCTAAGGATCTGTCATTATTTAGAGACATTCTGCAAAATCAGGGACATTTGAGAGTATGTATACCCCTCCACATGTAAACAGTTAGAGACACACACACACTCACAAAAAATCCTTACCTTATTAATTAAGTAGTAGGCATAGAAAAATTAATAAAAAAAACTGCTCCCACCCTTCTATTTATTTAAATTAGATCCACTGCTCCCATGGGCCTCTCTATTACATCCACTGTTCTTAAGCTAATGGAAACAGTCCCTTGCTGCTTCACACATTAAACCAATAAGCTGCTCTCTCAGACACATTTCTACCTTCTGGAGAAGGTAGAAAGAACCTTGCAATACCAAACTGTTTTAATTAACAGCTGAGCAAGTGGAGTAATACAAGTTTTTTTGGGGGGGCTCTCAGATGATCTCAAAGCTCTGCTTATACACAGCAGCACACGGAGGGTCTATATATCAGCTTATCGAAAGTTGATAACATCGAACACTTGTTGATCGACCCCTAAAGGTCGAACAACCAAAATAGCAAAGACACAGAACAGTGATTTTTTTTCCCAGGGAAAAAAATTGTGGGGCCGTTGTCGGGAGTTTGCCATTTCCTCCACTGTGGTGCGATCTCAGAGTTGGTATATTTAAGTAGGGGGTGTGGGGGGTGAAGCCCCCCACTTTATGTTGTGTTATATTTTATTATATATTTTTTTTGTTCCATGTCTTTGCTACTTTGGTTGGTTGACCTTCAGGTGTCGTTCAACTAGTGTTCGATGTTATCAGCTTTCGATAAGCTGATATAGACCCCACACAGAGTGTTCCAAGCTCAGCAAAAAAAAGTGATTATTTTTGTTATTTTACCTATTTAAATTAATTATTTCTTTGTGGGTTTTCTTACTTTTACTGGGGAGCTGTCACATGCTCCCCTGTTTTAAGTGCGTCTACTTAAATGTGTAGTGGCTAGGTCTCTTGTGGTCCCTGTGATCACTTAAATAATATTGTTCCTATGTTCCCTGATTCTAATACCATTTCCACACCTTCTGCTGGTCAAAGTCCACCAAAGGTCTCCACTCCTGGTCTTTGATGTTATGACTTACAAGACCTTCTGTTTCACTATAGTATACTTTTTTTCAGTTTTTTATTATCATAGTACCTTGTCTACATGAATCACCATCCATTTCACCATAATATACGGTGTGTGTGTGTGTGTGTGTGTGTGTGTGTGTGTGTGTGTGTGTGTGTGTGTGCGCATATATATATATATAAATATGTATATATATATATATATATATATATATATATATATATATATATATACAGCACATCGAAACAGCATTGCTGATATACCGATTATAGCACAGTCACCCTCCCAGCATCTAACCGCCAGTTTTATTTATTTTACATTTGTTAATTGGGAAAGTCTAACTTGGAAAGAGCCAATTTTCAGCAGAGGCCCAGGGAGAAACACTCCAGATGCATGTCTTTGTAACGTGGGAGGAAACCAGAGCACCTGGAGGAAACCCACACGAATGCAGGGAGAACATGCAGACTCCACACAGAAGGTATCCCAGCTGAGAATCGAACCAGAGAACCAGCGACAACACTACTGCTGCACCACTGTGCTATCCAATTTATACTGAATGGGATTAGTTATGGGACCAGGATAACCCTCTGCATTCTTGTGCCTATTGCCAGGCCTATGTCTGATGGTAAAATAAACAGGTAACAAGACTACCTACAATGTTTGGTGTTTGCATACTGTTGTTTCTACAACTGTAGGATTACATGGTCAGCTGCTAAAATGAAGCTACACCCCAACAGGTAATACTGCAAAGAAATGAGATGTTCTTGTTCTGTTGCAGAGTATCCTGTCAAATCCTTAGTTAACTTCTTATTTACGTAACAAATACTAAAAATACCGTCACGAAGAGGAATATTGTGTGACTGCTGATAAAGTAAAAATAAGTCCCAACAAATGATTGCAGTCAACAAATATGGCAACACTTGAATAATCACAGTCATAAAATATAAAAAAACATTTTATTGTGAACGGTAAGTGCTTTCACCGAATAGCTTCATCAGACCATGTAGCAATCTTTTACAAAACATTTAAAAACTTGAAAAAAACAATCAGAAAGTTTCATAAAATGACATCACATCCTGATAAAAATGCTACATTGTAGCAAAAATCCCTAGTAGGTACGTTAGGTAAGGACTTGGAAAATTACCATATCCTATAAGTAAACTAATACATTGTAGCAAGAACCCCTAATGAATGCAATTAGTAAGGACTTGGAAAATTACCAAATCTTATAAATAACAAAATATTACCATACAGATCTGAGAAATGAATGTTCAGCTGAAATAACTAATTACTATTCAGTTAAAAATGCATTTGTCCATGACCCCCAAGGCAACATGAGACAGCAGGCAGTATGGCGAGCATCATCAGCAGGATGGCCACTGGGCATGTCAGTGGCAGTATGAATGCAGATGCAATGCATAATGGACAGTGCCTTTATAGTTGGTGTTTGTGGACCACAACCCTCTTCAGAGTGTCTAGGGGAACATTACCTAAAATGCATACTGGAGCATAAATGTGACTATGGTAGCATGCAAGATGTCCTCATGCTGTAACACACTTCTACATGTTGTAGTTACATAAGCATGTACTGTACCCTGAGTACAACACTCATTACTTCTTCGGCCCCCATGCTCTTGGTTATTAAAGCTGTGTGCATGTCAGCATGTGGTTTTCTTTGCCCACAGGGAATTCACAACAGCTTTTTAAAAGCACTTGAGAATTTCATATTCTTAGGAATCACTCCTATAGTGCACATCAACAGTATATTAGTACAACCTTCATCATTAGACCTTTTATCGAATGTGCACACTAATTGTATATAATAATGATACTGTACATTTCACCTGGAGAAGATATATATATATTTCATTGTTTTTGGTGAAATTTCAGTGATTGTTAATAAAGGCTTATATTTGTAGCCTTATATACAGTTATGTTATGGATCGCTTTTTAGCGGGTTGGTCTCCTTTTAAAATAATGCAGTCAGCAAAGATATGTTTTAAAAACAATTGTCAAGATACAGTAGCTAGATCTTCTTTTTGTAGAATAGATTACATAACATGACTTTTTTAGTTGATTGGTTTACCATATTTGATATGTAACGATCTGTATATGCTATTACTTATATTAGTAGCTATTGATAATCAGTATATTTTTCATCTGTAGAGCGATTTGAGTTTGTAATATTTATTCAGATCATGCTTTCTACATAATTAAGGAAAGCATTCAACAATTTATGAATTCTAAATGTCAGTTATGTGAACTGTTTATATACCATATATTAAGGTCCTGTACAACCTTTATGTGCAGATGTCTACATTCAAGATAACAGGTGCATTCTGAGGAATATATTCATACCTTTATTTGTTATGAATTTTTTCAATGATTTATTTTGTTTTATACCTTTTATAAGTATTATTTTGCAGTCTATATATTGAGCACTATAGGAGTGATTCCTAAGAATTTGACGTTCTCAAGTGCTTTTAAAAAGCATATTGGCTTTGTAGAGACAAATGCATTTTTAACTGAATAGTAATTAGTTATTTCAGTTGAACATTAATTTCTCAGATCTGTATGGTAATAGTTTGTTATTTATAGGATCTGGTAGTTTTCCAAGTCCTTACTAATTGCATTCATTAGGGGTTCTTGCTACAATGTATTAGTTTACTTATAGGATCTGGTAATTTTCCAAGTCCTTACCTAACCTACCCACTAGGGGGGTTTTGCTACAATGTAGTGTTTTTTATCAGGATGTGATGTCATTTTCAAGTTTTTAAATGTTTTGTAAAAGATTGCTACATGGTCTGATGAAGCTATTCAGTGAAAGTGCTTACCATTCTCAATAAAACATTTTTTATATTTTATGACTGATTATTCAAGTGTTGCCATATTTGTTGACTGCAATCATTATCTTATTTGGTTTAACTTCTTACTTAGTTGCAGACTTGGTGTGGTTCTTAAACTCACTTTAGATGCACAAGTGTGCACAACAAATGGTTTAGTAAAGAATTTGAGCAACCATGACTGGCTCTGAACATAAGATAGTTTTCAGCTGATGAAAAGCTTCATTTGCTGCTATGGTCCACCTTATCTGGACAAGCACCTTACATTTTGTAAGGTCTACCAGAGGGCAAGTTATGGTAGCAAAAGAAGGTAAGAATTTCTTTGCTAATCCTAAAAATGCTTCCATTTGTTTTTTGGTTCTAGTTGCAGGTCAGTTTCTAGTAGTTTGTATTTTATCTGTTTGGGGTCTAATTACTCTAAACACAATTACACAAACAGAATTCAGTAAACTTCTGCCATGTTTCTTCCTTAACAAGGAATGATTTTTCCCTTTAACATAATTAAACACACAGAATTAAGTAAACAGCAACTGCTGCCATATTTCCATCTTAAAAAGAATAACATCTGCAGTGTTTCTTCTTCTCACCTTACAGAACTTAAGTAAAAAACAAATTTACTGCTGCCATGTTGCTGGCAAGTTTCTCAGACACACAAACCAGGAGAAACCAATGCAAAGATACGATCATGCACACACACAGACCACCAGCCCCCCCAAACACACACACACACACCTTCAACAAAAAACTGCTGCCTTGTTAAGCAACTACACCTCTTCAACAGACTTACACACACACACAGAATTAAGTAAAATCAAGTGCTGCTGTGTTTTTTCTCTTAACAGAATTTAAGTAAAAAGCAAGTTTACTGCTGCCATGTTGCTGGCAAGTTTCTGACACACAAGCCAGGAGAAAGCAATGTAAAGATGTGATCGCACTGTACACACTTCTCAGTGCAAGTCTCTTTGCACATTAAGTAAAGCTCGAGTTAAGTAAGCACGCACATAAGAACCAAGCCCCAGTTACAGTCTTTTTTTTTGCCTTACCTGGGGGAAGAAGCACATGGGGACTGGTCTGTCTCTGCTGCATCTGCAGCAAGTTAAATTGAATATAATGAATGGTGTGGCATTCTCTGCCTTGTGAAGCTGACAACATCAGTGATGACGTCAGGAACAAATTCATAAAAAAAAAACAAACTTAAAAATAACCCCTAGAAATTCGGAATTTAAAGGGGCCACTCAGGAATTTGAGACACCCCAATAATTTGCCCTCAAAATCAGTATTTACAGAGGAATTCAGTACAGTTGAGAGGTATGCTAGTAACTATGAACCTGTTATCAGTTTGCCATCCATTCCCTATTGCAATATTACTAGCTTATCATTTTTTAATGTAACATAGGAAATTTATTCCTCCAGGGCAACAGACAGTTTATTTGTAGATGAAACAATGAAATATAAAATTGTTTGCTAGCAGCAACCTCTTCAATAGTTACAGATCTCTTTAATGTGGAATTATTTAGATGACGTTTACTTCTGCAGAGATTGTGCATACTGGTGGGTTGTAGAAGTTTGAGTAGACTTTATGATGGAAATGTTCTGATTTCAGCAGTTTTGTCATTATTGGTTCATGCATTTTGTTTAATTGCTTACTAGAAAAATGTTCAAAACAGTAAATTTAAAATGCGCTCTCACAAGTGTGCTGTATTATACAGGGAATATAATTTAATACAACCAGGAAGGTGCATCAATGAACACATGCATGTTTTGTGTGTAAGAGGCCTACGATTTGAAAACAGCCCAAAGGTAATCTTTGTCTGCCACTGGCCAGATACATTTTCTTTGAATGTAGGTTTCAGTGCTGTTTCAAGGAATGTGAGTTTCAAGGGCAGAGAAGTTTTAATGCTAAGTCTATTTTCATTGTGAGACTGTATTGCTTTGCTTAGCAGATGACTGTTAGTGTTTGTGCTATAAAATGTAAAATAAAAGTTTTAAATGAAATCCAAATAATCATTGTAGAAGTACAGCTGTATGCACATTACAGTGTTTATGGTAAATAGGGAGAAATAGCCAAGTAATGGGACATTAGAATGGGTGCAGGGGGGAGGGCTGTGTATGCGGGGCCCGATTCAACCATGATTTTGTGAGGGGGGAAGGGCACCAGGTGGCAAACTCAGACAGCCCCGGGCGGCACAAACTCTAGCTACACCACTGATCAGTAGGCCATGGAGAATGACTTTTGGAGGTTCTAGCAAACTACAATATTCTTTTGCTAAGTTTAGAATATTGCCTACCATTAAATGCCCTACTTTTACCACAAAACCCACATACTGCAAGTTGCCAAAAACAAAATCCTTAGGTCCATCATCTTCTCCCTTCTCAGTGAATATGATTACTACACATTTAAAAAAAATGGTTACCATTTACTACAGTGTCTGGGACCATATTTTGGTTGTCTGTTCTTCAGTTTGCGTTTGAATGTTGGTATCCCACAATTCCATTGGAGTGGGTGAGGTTACATAATTATGTATACAAATTTTATGTTAATCAGCATACAGATTTGTACCTATTTTTCATGGGCCTTTGTCCAGATTTTTGATGCTTCCAGGTTGAGAGGTATGCTCATGCCATTAAAATATAATGACAGGAATGTGAAGCACTGTCATCTAAACACATCTTCTGTAAAAGAGCTGCTTCTCTGTTTACCTGACTGAGCCTCATTTATCTGTCTGCCAGAGCTTGTTCTATGCTATAAATAGCTGTTAGTTACTTGCAGCAAAGGAAAGCAGACGAAAACAGTTTTTTGTAAGAGGAGTCTTTTGTAGTCCTAACAAACTTGATAATTCCTCGCCCATACTCTCATGCTGAGGTATGAAAACTCTCACTGCAGTAAATAATCCTTGCTGTACATTTACAAGTGACAAGTTGTAGGACTCTAAACTTAGTCTGTCTGCTACTTCCCAATTCCTTCAGTGGGAGGATTTTTCTCTCTCATGAATGATGCAGACTTAAAATGTGCTTTACTAGCACCTCAGTTATTTCTGTCATGTTCCCCCTCCTTTTTCTATTTCATATTTATTTATACTTTGGTAACCAGGAAAGTGAACTGGTCCCAGGACCCTTTTCAGCCACAACATAAGATACACTGGCAAAGATAATAACAATTACTAAATGCACTTATCAATGCAAATAAAAAAAAATACTGAAAGAAATACATGATCCAAGATTGCATGTGGAACACATAGCCAATGTGTGACAGTGACCAAGTAAATCAATGAGCAACATTTACTAGAATGTATACATTAATAATGCTTAACTATGCTATGTTGTTTATTATAAATAATTAACACCAAAAAATAAGACGTGGCTACCACACTGGCAGGTACAATCCTTTAATGAAGCGCTTTTCGTCCAATTCTATTCTTTGAACTTCTTCAGACAAATAAATTCAACAAACAACACGATTTAAATATCCGTATTATCAGTTCAGCTGATTTCAGCCTACTACATTTAAAGGGCCATACTATAAAACTAGCACTGAGAAGCACTAAAAGTATCATATAACCTAACGGATAAGAAAATGAACATCTTCCCATGTATGTTAATATAATTTTACATCCATATAAAAACAATATTCATAAAAATAAGGATATAAAAATTCTTAAAAAATAAGAATTAAAAAATGAAACTAATTATTCCTATTACAACTGCAGCACTTATAAACTAATATACTAATCTAAAATGCAAACAGTAGAAGCAGATAGGAAATACTATCTACACAAACTTTTGATTTTAAGTATAGGCATGATAGAACACGTATCATTGAGTCCAGGCTCGTTATATGCATTTAACCGTATTTGCCATATTAATTCCAACTTTTCAAGTTCAATTTCAGTTGGTCCACCCCTTATTTTCGATTCCATTTGGTCTAAAACCCAAAATTTAAAAGTATGGGAAGGGTTTTCTTGTATATGTTTGGCTAATGCACTGTCTTGGTTAGTTTTTTTAATACTATATAAATGGTCGTATATTCTATCCCTTAATCTACATTTTGTTTTGTCCACATAAAAACTGGGACAATGTAGGCAGTTAGCTAAATAAACGACCATTTTGGAGTTACAATTAAATTTGTCCGTACTTTTCAAGACTATTTTATAATTATTGCTGTTACATATGTCAATTGATTTTCCTACATGAATATATTTACAATACGGGCAAGCCTGACATTGTTGCATACCCTTAAATTTAGTAGTCACATTCTTCAAATTTTCAAAAATATCTTTAAAGTTTCTGTCCCTTCTTGTTGTAAATTTTGGGACTGGTCCTAATTTCTCAAGAAGTTCTTTATCTTGAGTAATAATATTCCAATTCTTCCATACAATATTTTTTATATAGTAGAAATCCATATTGTATGTAATTATAAAATTAGCATTAAGACCATTAAACTCTTTGTTTGATATAATATTATTTGAAATATTTATTGACTCATTGTTTTCTATTGTTATGTTGATATTTGCAATGATATCTTTGTTCTTATTTCCCAAGGTGGGTTTATACATTCCGCTCTTTCTTTTATTGATCACTTCAATTATAATTTCATCTAGTAGGTTAGCAGGATATGCTCTTCTGGTGAACATTTGTCTCAAGATGTTACATTCTGTAATGAAATCTTCTTCTGTGGTGGTCATTCGGGCTGCTCTCACGAGTTGCCCCTTGACCACCGATTTCTTCTGATAAAAAGGATGGCTACTCAAGAAATGCAGAAACATATTTGAATATAAAGGCTTTCTATAAATTTTTGCTTCATATTTTTTAGCAATTTTATTTTTCGTTATCCAGGCATCCAGATATGCAATTTCTTTTTCATGATAATTGTATGTGAATTCTAAGAAGTCTGTAGTCTGGTTAAAATAATCTGCCAAGTTTTTAGCTTGGCCTTCATTCCCTTTAAACAATATAAATATATCATCTAAAAACCAGGTAAAAATGCTATTTGAGTATTAATATGTTCTACTTTAAATATGTAAGTATGTTCCCAGTGGTTCATTACTAAATTAGCAAAAGTTGAACCACACGGAGACCCCATGGCCACCCCCTTTATCTGATGGTAGAAGTTGTTCTTGAAATAGATGTAATTCTGTGATAGAACAATGTCTAACAATTCTTCTACCAATATTACTTCCATGGACAGAGCACCTTTCTATTTGAGATTCTCAGTTACCCACTCAATACCTAAATCTTGAGGTATTGAGGTGTATAAAACTTTTACATCAATTGTTATGAAATTATACTGTTCAACATATTCTAATTCATTTATTCTCTCCAGAAATGACCAGGAGTCCTTGCATATTGCTGTTTCATTCATCACATATTTCTTGAGAATTGTGTCTATCACCTTAGAGCATGCATAAGTTGCAGAATTCCTGCCATCTACTATAGGTCTGAGCAGTGGATCTAATATGCTTTTATGTATCTTGGGCACACCAAAGATGGTAGGTGCTATGGGTGCTGGCATAATCATAAAGTTATACATATTAAGATCAATTCTCCCTTCAATAAAGAGGTCATTTATGTATATTTTGATCCTTTGATTAGCCTGGCTGTACTCATTAACTGATGCTGGCATGTATGAATTCGAAGTTAATATATCTTCCATTTTGTTTTCATAATCAATGGGATCCATAAAAAACAATCCACCCCCCTTATCCGGTTTCATAATGCGAACCTTAAGTTGTTTTAAATGATCAATACATTCCTGCTCATAATTAGTCAAATTCCCTTCCATTCTTGATAACAAGTTCCTTATACTATGGAACCTGAAGTCTATTTCACATATTTTTTCAAACATATATAGGGAGTTATGCAGCGGTGGATTAAATGTACTAGGGACCCTATATTGTTCTACGTGCATTCTATTCACATCACCAAACAAGACCTGTAAATTCAGTTTCCTAACAAACATTTTTAGATCGATTATATGATTTGTAATATTCGATCTTCTAGATGGTACAAAAGTAAAGCCTTTTGCCAGTACATTAACCAATTCAAGTTGAATTTCAACTGAGGAATAGTTATACACAGAAAAATCCCCTTCACTATTCAAGAAAACCGAAGGTGTAGTCAAAGTACTTAATTCGGTTATCTCCATTTGTTGTGCTTCTTCCGTTGATTCCTCCTGTTCTGTACTCTTCCCTTCTGAAAAACCTGTTGGTTATTAGACCATTGACCATTGTTGTTTTTTTCTAATGTTATTAATGCTATTTTTAACATTTTGGTTTTGTAGTCGTTCACTTCTACGTAACCCATTATCATTAGTGGGAAAATTCGGAACGGAAGCAGTTGGGGATTCACTGTTTTGAGTATTATTATTATTATCTTCAGAATTACCCACATGTTGGTTAAGTACTTAATTAAGTACTTAAAAGTATTTGAAGAAGGAACATAAGATAGTACAGTATAACTTATGAGGCACCCATATTTTAATTTCTCATTCTATGAACTCTTTCTTATATGATTTCTAACTAATAATATTTTTATACCCTATATATATATACGGTATCCCTATGTCTGTCCCATTGGCTTATATGTTTTTTTATATATTGTTTTTATATAGTTCAGCTTTTCTCATATAGTTCAGTTATTAGAATTTTATTAGATAACTCTATTAGATTTTTTCATCTGGCTATGAGTATGCAACAAACTGCGTCATTTTGGATAGGACAGACATTCTATTAATGTGAAACATAGAGATGATTTTGATCTCTGATGTTAAGGATCAATGAAATATTGTATTCATACATATCAGATAAAGAAATAGATTTTTGTATCCAATTTTTATAAACTTTTTAGTTGTTTCTTAAGTATTTTTATGCCTCTTATAAGGTTTATATGAATTTGAGTGTATTATGATAATTGTTTGTATATTTCTTTAAATGCTTTTTCATGTGATTTGATTGTTTGATTGGTATTTATTATTTTATTATAAATGGCTGCCTTTTCAAAAGGAAAATTGTCATAGATCTGAAGAAGCTGTGAAGCGAAAGCGCTTATCTGTACTTTTATTAAACAGTATACTGACTTTATTCACTTGGCCGTCTAAAGTTCTTTGTATTGGACTTCAACGTTTATGGTGTTGGATTTTGTCGTCAGTGGACTTACACTTGCTAACCCTGGGGTTTGTTGCAGTTCGTTTGATTATTCATTATACTTTTTCCTTACCCCAGTGCTAACCTGCAGCGTGACCGGAGATTTCTTGTTAGCTACTTATACGTTTATATATAGTTCACGCGTGCAGGAGCAGTGTATTGACATTTTTGGATTTTTTACTTTATTTTTTGCAATTGCACTCTCAACCTACCTAATGGCTGATATCGAACTTGATTACACTCCCAGAGATGAACATCGTGGGAGCGTAGCTTTGCGGGATGACGTCGTTGTCAAGAGGTTTCAAGACCAGTTGAAAGGAAACGCCTATACATCTTGGTTCCTTGATGAGGAGACAGCACGAAGGGAAGCGATAGGACAGAACTTTGATTCCAATAAATTGTACATGATGCTTGACGACATCGAGAAGAGCTTCATTAAGCTCAAGAAGCTACAAGTACAAAGGGCACACTTTCAGTTATGCCTAGATCGTGGCATAATACCGAGGGGTCTGCGAGTGTTTACAATGCCTAGCCAAGGCAAGGACTACCCGGAACTTCTGGCACAGTGGCAACGCCTGAATATAGAGGTGAGTCAGAAGTATTTGATGCTATTAATTAATTTCTTTAAACCGGAAGAGACTGCCCTGACCGAAGAGATTAAGAACAAGAAAAGTATTTTGTTTAAAGACTTTCCTTCGGATATTGTATGTCCTTTGTTTGACAACATGCTGGATAGTATTTCCGTTTTTGAAAGAAAGCTATACCAGCAAAAACGGCACAAGGTCATAAGGGACACTAACGATTTTAAGAATGGACATGTCTTTATGTGGCCTCGACTCAATGCAAAAGCCACAGTAGAGCCAAGTAATGTGAACTTTGCCAATGCAGTAAAAAAGACGGGGTATGAGAAGCCGATGAACAGGGCTGTTGATATGTGTCATAGTGTTTCTAAGGACTGTAATCAAATAGTTGATGGGAACAGTACAACTAACAGCTCTGCATTAACTCAAATTGTACAAGTAGATGCTTTAGAGAATGATTTAGTAACTAATAATGTTTTAAACAGTGAACATTGCAATGATTCCACAGATGTGATACACTTAGTGCACTCTGTTGCTGATAATAACACTAACCTTTATCCAGAGATTAAGATAGTTAAAGACAAAACAAATAAATTAGTGAAAGAACCTACTGATATACATACTAATGAACCGGTCGTTAGACCAAAACAGACTGCTATACATTCCACTTCCAATACGTCTGCCCAGCTGTTTTTTCCTCTCCCAGTCAGAGCGGAGAAGAACAGGTTTCGTTCCCGCTCGGTAAGCAGAGGCAGACAAAAAAGAAAACTCTCAGAAGAGTATACTCCACAGAAAACACTGAGAAAGATGTGGACAGACAAACACTAGTACACAACATGTCTAGTTATAGTTTGACCGATGAAGAGTTGAGTTTGTTGAATAAAGGGCTCAATTTTATTCCCAAAAGTAAGAGTAATCTGATAGATACTATAATGGACGTTCGACTTTTCTGTAGAAGTACTATGTTGAAATTTATGTTCAAAGATAGCACTCAGGTACATAGTGAGCTTAAGTTTAAGAATTTGAGTGAGTTCACACCCATTAATCACCCATTGATAGAAGCATATATGAGACTTACTGAAGATGAACTTTTTAATTATTACGAGAATAGAATCTCCAGGAAGCATTATTATAGCCAAGATAACCTCACACATGGTGAAAGACTCAGCCACAGGAAACTACATAGTGATTCTAACATAGCTATTAGACCTGCGGACAAGGGAGGGAAGATTGTGGTCATGGACATGACTGATTATGATGCACGTATGACCTCTATGTTGTCTGATGACTATTATGTGAAAATGGCTAGAGATGACGTGGCTCAAATTATTAGATATGTGTATAACACAATTACTGACATCTTTATGGGACATTTGATAGATAGGGATACTTATGAATATCTCATTGTCCCTCATCCTATCATACCCATTATAAATGGCCTCCCAAAGATACATAAAGACCTGACAAATCCTCCACTAAGACCTATAGTGTCAGGCCGAGGCTGGGTAACTGAACACCTATCAGTCTATGTAGAAAAACATTTGAGGCATGTATTAAATAACAACAAGATAGTTTTAAAAGACTCAAGGCAATTTTTACTAGATCTATACACTTGCATCAAAGATGTGACGATTAATATGGAATATATTTTCGTTACATTTGATATTCAATCTTTATTTACCATGATCCCCAATGATTTGGGCGTCATGTATGTTACTGAATATATGCACAAATATAGTGATTATCCAGCAGTTAAAATAGATTTAATAACTTGCTTTTTGGAACTTATATTAGAAAATAATTTGTTCATGTTTAGAGAGGAAATATATAGGCAGAAAGATGGCGTAGCTATGGGCACACCTTGTGCCAATAGCTACGCCAACATGTTTCTAGCCCAATGGGAGGAGCAGTCTCTATTTGGAGATGCTTTATTTAAACAACATGTTATTTTTTACCGACGTTTCGTCGATGATTTGTTTGTTTTATGGAAGGGTACAAAGGAACAACTTGATTTGTTTTTCACCAACATGAATGATTTACTCACTTGTCTTAAATTTACAATGAATAGCTCCCAATATAGGATAGAGTTCCTTGACATGTTCATTGAAAGGCTTGACAACAATATTATTAATACAGGGGTTTTTCGAAAAAGTTGCTACAGCAACAATTTATTGCACAGGACTAGCATGCATCCCTCACATGTTTTTAGGAACATTATGAGAGGACAAGCTATTAGAGCATCTAGGCTCAACCCTTTTGATCACTGTTATGAAACAGAGCTCTCCAATTTGAATAATAGACTAGTTGAACGAGGTTATCATAAACATGAAATTAGTGAGCAGCTGAGTGCTGCTTCATCTTTAAGATGCACTAAAGGATCACCTTACTTTGGCCCACAGGATCACTTGATGGATCAGAACCCACATATGTTGTTTTCACGTACTATCAAATTTAATACACAGTACACATCAGATCATCTAGAACTAAGAGAGATTATGAATAAGCATTGGGACATTCTGTTAGTTGATAATGAACTTAGAACTATAGTGGGTGATCACCCTAAATTTCTGTATAGAAATAAAAAGAATTTAAAAAGAAAACTTTGTTACACTTCTAACACCAGACTGGAAATGAATGGAGGTAGTACGAAACCATGTGGACGATGCAACTTCTGTTGTTATATAGATGAGACATCTCATTTTTTTCATCCAGATTTGAGAAAGACTTTCTCTTTTTCTGTAGGAGCAGATTGCATGACACCACACGTTGTCTACTTAGCTACCTGTCAGATATGCTCCTCATTCTATGTAGGGAAAACCAACCGTCCACTCAGGGATAGAATGAGAGAGCATATCTACCACATAAGAAAGTGTTCGATACATAATGCTCTAGCGAAGCATGTCATGATGACAGATCCTTCGCATACTTTTACATTCAAAGTCCTCGAGGTGATATATCAGAATCCTAGGGGTGGTGATGTAGTTACACACACTGAGGGCAAAGAAAGTGATTGGATCCTATTATTGAAAGCAGATAAAGGATCAGGCCTTAATGAAAGAGCGTCCTTAAGACCGAGGCTGAGACAAAGAAGGAACATAAGATAGTACAGTATAACTTATGAGGCACCCATATTTTAATTTCTCATTCTATGAACTCTTTCTTATATGATTTCTAACTAATAATATTTTTATACCCTATATATACGGTATCCCTATGTCTGTCCCATTGGCTTATATGTTTTTTTATATATTGTTTTTATATAGTTCAGCTTTTCTCATATAGTTCAGTTATTAGAATTTTATTAGATAACTCTATTAGATTTTTTCATCTGGCTATGAGTATGCAACAAACTGCGTCATTTTGGATAGGACAGACATTCTATTAATGTGAAACATAGAGATGATTTTGATCTCTGATGTTAAGGATCAATGAAATATTGTATTCATACATATCAGATAAAGAAATAGATTTTGTATCCAATTTTATAAACTTTTTAGTTGTTTCTTAAGTATTTTTATGCCTCTTATAAGGTTTATATGAATTTGAGTGTATTATGATAATTGTTTGTATATTTCTTTAAATGCTTTTTCATGTGATTTGATTGTTTGATTGGTATTTATTATTTTATTATAAATGGCTGCTTTTTCAAAAGGAAAATTGTCATAGATCTGAAGAAGCTGTGAAGCGAAAGCGCTTATCTGTACTTTTATTAAACAGTATACTGGCATTATTTACTTGGCCGTCATACGTTCTTTGTATTGGACTTTAACGCTTATGGTGTTGGATTCTGTCGTCAGTGGACTTACACTTGCTAACTCTGGGGTTTGTTGCAGTTCGTTTGATTATTCATTATACTTTTTCCTTACCCCAGTGCTAACCTGCAGCGTGACCGGAGATTTCTTGTTAGCTACTTATCTGTAAAAATTGCCTATAAAAGTTTGTTAATGTCTTCCCAAAATTTATTAAATAGTGAGCATTCATAAAATATATGTGTCTAGTCTGCATTGTTTACTTTCATACATCTCCAGCATAAAACATTTTCTTGTTATTTGATTGATATTATATGGTGTGAGAAATGATCTGTTTAAAAATCTCCAAGTAAATATTCTCCATTTATGTTAAGATGTGTTTTTACCAGCAGATTGAAGAATATCCAATTTGTCTATGTCTGAAGGATAGGTGTTGTTAGTGAGGGTGAAAAATTTTCAATAATTATCTGTATAAGTATCTAAGTCTGATTTTATTGTTTTATATATATGTGAAATACAAATTTTTGGTGAATCATTCTGCTGAGTAAAAAGAGATAAAAACTGTATCAATTTGGGGATAAATATTTTATTTCTAGGAGGGATTAAATTGAGTTTATCTTTGATGTATTTCCTAGCTTCTTGTAGATCTAGCCATAGTAATGATTCAAGATTATTCTCTTTTATAAGAATATTCAGTGGTTTTAATTCATGTTTGCTCATCAGTTGGTGCCATGCTATCAGATGCTTTTGTTTGAATAGTGACATTTTTTGAAAGTCTGTGGTAAACATGATTCCATGAGTATATGCAATGGGAAAAATAAGAACTATCCAACTTTCATATTCTTTATGTCTTAGGGTGAAATTCTTAAAAGACCTTACAAATTACAGTTATGTAGTTGGATTTAAATGTCTGGGTGTGGTGATAAGAAAAATATTCCTTCAATCTCCAAATAAATGTATTATTCATTATGTATAACATATGAATATCATTGGTATTTCTTGGAGATTGGGATAAAGATAGTATACCATCTTTCCATTTTGCTAAATATTTACTGTCCACTAAATAGGTAATTGATTTGATTAATGAAACTGAATAAAGTTTTAAGTTGGGGAGGGCTATACCTCCATTATCTCAGCTATACATATGGGTTATACGGGCAATTTTAGACTTAATTGGATGGCAAAGGAATTTTTTAATCATTGTATTAAACTTTTTGGTTACTGAATATGGTAGAGGTATAGAAATGGACTGGATGATATACAAAATTTTACGGAGTAATACCATCTTTATAACTGATAATTTCTCGTCCATAGAGAATTTTATTTTTGACCATCTGTTTATTAAATTACCTATGATTGCTATACTTTTATTAAAGTTCAGATTTATAGTGTATTTTATGTTGTTAGTAATAATTATACCTAAATATGTTATTTGTTGAGATTGTGGTATATATTTCTTGACGTTTTCATGTATATTACATTTTTTTGACCTTCTAAAAGAATTTGTGTTTTATTATGATTGAATGTAAGGCCTGAGTTTTTTTGAAAATCTCCATTTTGTTAAATAATTCTAACAAAGATGGATTTTTACCATCCAAGGTGACCAATATGTCATCTGCAAGCATTTGTATCTTTGGTGTTTCATTAAAACCCAATTCATATCCTATAATATTAGTGTTATCCCTTATCATGTTTGCCTAAGGTTGCATGACTAAAGTAAATAAAAGGGGAGATAGTGGGCAACCTTGTTTAGTACCTTTAACTATTGGTATAGATTGAGAGATGTTAGGGCCTATTTTGATGTATGCTTGACAACCATTGTATAATTGAGTGATGAGGTTTATAAAATGTTTTGAAAAATTAAGTTCCCCCAAAAAATGAATAGATAACCCCAATTAATTGTATCAAAGGCACAATTTATGTCTAAGCTAATTATAGTTAAATTATTTTTAATATCTTTACTGATTCAATTAAGTTTAATATTCTCTTAGTGTTGTCATAAGATGTTCTATTTATTATGAACCTTGTTTGGTCAACCTCTACAAGATTAGGAGGAAATGTTTTGAGTATATTAGCATATATAGACATAAACATCTTATAGTCTGTATTTAATAGGGAAATAAGTCTATATGAGCTACATTTGATAGGGTCTTTATCCTATTTTAGAATAGGGGATATAAAAGTATATTTCCACGATGGAGGGGTGACGTTTTTAGCTTGTGCTATGTTAAAGACAGCATGTAAAATTGTGAGGGCTTTATTAGGTAAAATGTTATAAATTTCTTGGATAATGCCATCATTGCCTGGAGCCTTGTTTTGTTTAATTTGGTTAATTTGTAATTGAATGTCTTTAAAAGTAATTTGCCTATCAAGTAAGTTAGTTTGCTCTTCTGTTAATTTTTTCTTTTAAGTTTTTATTAATGAATGTTTGTATGTCTTGTTTAGAATTTGTTAATTCAGTAGACTTATTTAGGTTAAGAAAAAAATCTCTAAATTCATGTAATATATTATGTAAACCTAAGACCATTTTCTTCTTCTGTGGTGAAAAAAGTTCATTGATATTGTTACATTTATTTAATCTTTTAGTTTTATTGGCTGGAATACTCATGGATCTAGAGTTAGATGAAAAAGTAATACATTTGAATTTCTCTAGGCTAATCAAAGTTTTATGATTTAATATTTCAAGATACTTTTTGTTTAAAGAATCTATTTCTTTTTTATCTTTATCGTCTCTGTTTTTTAAAAGGTCAAGATTCAGTTTGTCAAGGTTAGAGTGCATTTCTTTTCATTCTCTATCCCACATAAATCTTTTCTTTTTATACCAATCTGTTACCCTACCATATAAGTAGGATTTCCTTGCATCCCAGATGAAAATTTCAGCTGTATCATTAGTTGTATTAAGTTCTATGAAGTTCTGTACTACTTCAGAAATGAGGACTTTTAAATCATTCAGTTTGGTAATATATGCTGGGATCCTTTTCATCTGTATGTTAGAAGTTGTATGAATATGTATGTCAAAGGTTATGGAGTTATGGTCAGATTGGGGGCATGTGATCACCTTTGTACTAGTTAAAGAGTCCACTAAATTATTAGAGATAAAACTCTGTCTATCCTTGAATATGAATTATGTATATCTGAAAAGAGCGTACAGAAAAGTGATTTGGGATTTGCATAATTATTTACATTTTTCCTACAAAGAGAATCAAAAAATTATTTCAATAGTCTAGCTGTTGCCGAAATTTTTCTTTTACCAATAAATGTAGAGTCTTTGCTATCAAAAATACAATTAAGATCACCAACTAGTATGATATTACCCTCATACAAGTGTAAAATGTTATATGTGTGTTGCTGTGCTGATTTGAATCCAAAGCCAGGAAACCAAAAAATATTAAATAAGGTGAATATTATATTATTAAATTCTATAGTAACTGAAGCTATCATACCTTTATTATCTTGGTATGTACTTATATTTTTGGTCTAGGTAGTTTATTATTCCATAAAGTTGTGACTCCCCTTTGTCTTTGAGTGTGTTCTGAACTAAATAGATTAGAAAAGGACTTAGAGTCTAATTTAGAGATGGGTTTCTTGTAGAAATATTATTTGGGAGTTTTGTAATTTGAGATATTTATTTAAAGATCTTCTCTAATAAGGATTATTTAAACCACTGACATTAAGTGAAAGGCAATGTAAAGAAGTCATAAGGTAGTTACGATGTCTAATAATACATGGTGTCTATATATTTTTTTTGTCTGTTGGTGTATTAAGGATAAATGTAAAGAATACAACTGTTTGTTAAACTTAAAATATGAAGAGGAGGTATAATCAAAGGTATATTCAAATAACTTTCATCTATGTAAGTTGTAGTGAACATCATAAACAAACATTTGTAACAAAATTTTTTTAACAAAAAAAAAAAAAAAAAACATCCGGGTTCAGGCACCTAGGCAGCGAGACATTTATGATTTTTGGGGACACATGGCTGAAGTGACATTCAGCTGCAGAGAAATATGGCTGTTTGTTTTCCCCCCTGTGAATTTGGTTATTGAAGTTGTAGGTATGACAACACATTCTTCTCTTTGCCCACAGGGAATTTGAAAACAGCCATATTTCTCTCTGCAGCTGAATGTCACTTCAGCCATGTGTCCCCAGCCAAAATGTATCGCAGGGAAATGTCTCGCTGCCTAGGCGGCTGAACCCAAAACACCCAAAACCTTTCTGGAGTAATAAACTCCTAATTCGAGTGACATCAATCAACTCAAATTATCTAACTAGCAGCAGGTTTCAATCAGGAACTGCCTATTTGCAATGAATGCATTTAAAAGTATGGCTTTAAATAAACATCTGAAAAGGAATAATGATAAAAATCATTAAAATATTCAGTAGTACTAAGTATGTATGAATAATAACATGAAATATTACTATGTATAATACAATAAATCATTGAGTTGATTTTTAACAATATATTAAAATAAGACTATTTTGCATAACCAGAATGGGTAAAATCAACTGAGTTATACGAATGAATATTAACTAAATTTATAAACAAATAAATATTAAATATGAGCTTGCAATAGTACTTTCAAAACCAAATAAATATATGAGTCAGAAGTAATGTCTTAACTCAGTTCAACAGTATTGTAATGCAGTGGAATAATAATGAAACCATGTGGGATTATATTGATAGTTTTCTGTAATGTTGTAGGAATTGATGTAGCTGATATATCATACTCTGGTGGTAGTGTTACTTCTTATTACTTTTAATCAGCTATCCTGCGCTTCCTTAATAATAGACCCTCACCCTCCTAGTCCCCCAAGCACCCATGTATCACACCTTTCCATATTGGTCACTTTGACTATTTTCTCCACTCAGCAATCTGATTTGAGTTTGAGAAACATTGATAGAATTAGTGCTAACTAGATACAAAGACCCAGGGTTAGAGTGCGGAGTGCGGGTAAGGTAAGTGTGCGATAATGACGAACTTTAGGGTTAGAGTGCGGGTAAGGTAAGTGTGCGATAGTGACGGACCTTAGGGTTAGGGTGCGGGTAAGGTAAGTGTGCGATAGTGATGGACTTTAGGGTTAGGGTGCAGGTAAGGTAAGTGTGCGATAGTGATGAACCTTAGGGTTAGGATTTGGGTTAAGGTTAGTGCATAGATAGTTGTGTATGTAAGGTTTAGTGTAGGTTTCTAAGGTTTTTGCTGTGCTTGTGTTGTGTGTGTGTTTTTCTGAACAGCAAATTTTTTTTGTTTTGTTAACTGTCAGGACTGTGCTTTGTCAGGCATGTGAACTTTCGTGTTTTTGCACTTTCGTTCTTGTGGTGTCAGTGATCTTGTTGTCGGTCTTGTGAGCTGTCGGTTTACTGTAGTAGACCCATATAAACACACAAACACACACACACACACACACACACACACGCACACATAGAGATATCTATCTATACATATGCATATTATGTATATATTATATGTATATACACACACACACACACACACAGAGACATCTATCTATATATATATATATATAAATATATATATATATATATATATATATATATATATATATATATATATATATATATGCATATTATGCATATATTATACACACACACACACACACACACACACACACACACAGATAAATAGAGATATCTATCTATACATATGCATATTATGCATATATTATATGTACACACACAGACACACACACACACACACACACACACACACACACACACATACACACAAAGGGCGTGGCACACCCCTATCCAACTTCTCATACCTGTGTGTAGAGCAAGGCATGTAGGATACACACAACCCTGTCTACATGCCAAACATTCTAGTTAATGCCTGCAATACAATGAAAGCCATCATTCACGATCCAGCAGTGATCTATTAAATTAATCAGTAGTTTTAGGACATAATAATTGTTAAGAAAGAACCTTAAACATGCATTTGATAAATGAGAGCTCTGCAGTCCCTGTATAAACTGCATTAAGTGGCCTATCCAGACTCACTAAAGGAAGTGAGAACCCTGACATATGCACCTGCCATTGAGATTAAAGGGTGATCTGAGTACGATCCCAGGATCACCCATGTGCTAAAATGCTCCTCTTTATTCCATCCCCGCATGTGGGGACCCAGCTCATGCATTATGTTAGCATCAGCAGTGCACTTTGCTCATTATTAGCTGAGGCCATGCATGCATGGTGCCCTACATTAAAGCAGCACCTACCTGACAGACCCATAGGCTCCGGATCTGATGGGAGTCAGATTCTGGTACCACTCGGGCACATCCCACACACTTTTGTTCAGTTCTTGCTTGTAGAATCCGGCTTTGACAAACATCTTCGCATGAGCTTGTGCATAGGTCCCAACAGCACGTCAGTGGTTCCGGCTCTTCAGCTGCCTTTGCCCTAGATGAGCTGGTTAGTTAGGCTGTATTAAGAGGAGTTTATGCATAGACCATACCAACAGTACTGCCCTGCAAGCTCTGAATTACTCAGCTGTCCTACCCGCCTGCTTTTGTGAACTGCTTTTCATTGCCAGTTGTGCTACGCCAACAATAATGCACAAACTTGAGTTTGCAAACAAGCTGGTGAGTTATTAATTTGCTTGTTTAGTGGACTTGTTGTTGCCTCTACACTCCATCTTGCAGTTAAGTAGTACAACTGCTTTTTCTTAGACAACAATGAAGTTGATGCCAAAACATTTTGAACAGCTCCAGTAGCTCTCATGTTACAATAAAGACTTAAGTCCTTCCATCATGATATAGGATTTGTTGAACAAGACCCTGGTTTACAGGTTGCAAAGGAGAAGTGCAAAGCTGTAGGGTGGTCCCAGTAAGGCAGCAGAGCTAATAGCAGTGAGGCTAAACCTTGCTATTGGCCACAGAAAATCAAAGTGAAAGTGACACCATGCCTCTCATATGTCCCTCATTTTCAGGGATGCCCCTGACCGTGGCTTGTAATTTTGCTCTGAACTCTTAAAACTACTGATGCTTTGAAAAAAGGTAGTTGGCTATCATCAATGAATCACTCTGACTACAATGACATACTCAATTTATTTTAGAAAATGCATGCTTATTAATGTAATTGTATTTTGTCAACATTTTAAATCAGTAGCACTAATATTTTAAAAGTACTCCTCATTTGGATAATTTGTCCTTCATAACATTTGACTTTGTACCCGATTCCGGAGCTCATGTATTGTGAGATACCAGGTGTGTGTGTGTGTGTGTATTGGGGACACTAGGCAGCATGATGTAGTTTCATAGATTCATAGGTAAGCATGTACGAGGCAATCAGTCTGCAGACCATTAGATGTCCAGCTAATAACCCATGTCCAGACTTTCCCCCCACCTCAAGAAGGCTAATATAAGATAGACTGGGGGAAATCTGAAGCTGGTCATAAGGTTCATTTTATTTATGGCAAGCGAGCCCTTCTGCTAGACGTGTAGCAGAAATTTGCTCCTGAGGTAGGGGATAGGTAGATGTAAATCACAACAAACACCTCCTTACTCTCCCTTCATCACTCACTTCATTACTTGAATCTATTTCTCTCCCGACTCTCTTTATAAATATGCTATAGCCCTATTTTTTCTCTCACTTCATATTGTATTCCCTGTTTATATTATATACTAACTTATCTTTACTTTTTCCATAAAGTGGCTAAAATGTCTATAAATATTAAATCGTCATATAACGTGTATCTATTCTTAAGTAAATACCAGTAGTACAAATGCCTACTACATCTTGTTGCGATTTTGCTAATATAAAAAGCATGAACTACAAGTTTTTACGGAAAAATCATTAGGAACTCGAACGTCAGCTATTCAATTTACATGGGGAAACACAAAAGGAGTGGGACAGGATATTTAGAAGGAAAATACACCGTGGTTGGGAATCTGAGTAATGTCGTAAAGTGAGTGTGGCTTTGGTCAGGGTTGTGGCTAGATTCCCTTGGCTGAAGGGACCTAGTCCTTTCAGCCAAGGGAATCTAGCCTGCTCATAGTGAGATGGCTAGATTCTAGTGGGGAAAAGGACCGTCTTTACAGCAATAGATTCTAGCCTTGTTGCTGTGAGCAGGCTAGATTCCCTTGGTTGAAGGGACCTGGGGCCTTTCAGCCAAGGGACTCTAGCCTGTGTTATATGAGAAGGCTAAATTCTAGTGGGGAAGAGGACATTCTTTACAGTAATAGAATTTAGCCTTCTCACTTAATACAGGCTAGATTCCCTTGGCTGAAAGGACCTAGTTATTATTATACAATTCCTCCTCTAAAACGTGCACGCTGATTGGCCAGCCCAACCAGCGTGCCCATTGTAAATCCCTCAATATACTAACAGAAAAAGGTCCGGTCGCCCGGACTTTTTCCGTTAGTATAAAACACTGTCTCGCTATGTTAAAAGAGTTTAACATAGCGACACAGGTTTAAAAAAAGCAACGCAGATCTCCGTTGCTTTTTTTAAAGCTGTCTCGCCATGTTATACTCCTTTAACATAGCGACAGTAAAAGCAACGAAGATCTTGCGATCTCCGTTGCTTTTTAAACCTGTCTATGTTAAATGAGTTTAACATAGACAGTTTAAAATAAGCAACGGAGATCTCCGTTGCTTATTTTAAAGCTGTCTCGCCATGTTAAACCCATTTAACATAGCCAGACAGTAAAAGCAACGGAGATCTTGCGTTCTCCGTTTTTTGCCCACAGCTCTGATGTACTGTGTAGGCATGCGCAGTACATCAGAACTGCCACGAACACCAGACAGCTGCGGAAGGGCAGCAAAGAGGAGATGATGCCATTATTTAAGAAAAGTAATTATTTCTTTTCTTAAATAATGTCATTAGATATAATACATACGCCTGGTAATGCTGGATTACCCATCGTTGTTTACCCCGGCTCGGCTCGCCGACCAAACCACGCCAACCGCGGGTAAATCCAGCATTACCCACACCCAGGCGTGGGTTATTGCTATAATAAACATGAGGTAATCTCATGTAATACATATGATTGACAGGGACCTTTCAGAGCATGGAATCTAGCTATTTTAATACAGTAGATTGTTGAGGAAAAGGACTGAAACATATTTTAACTTCTTTATAAATATTATGCATTTTATTTATCGGAATAATTCTTAAACTGATTTTCATCTAAAGCAGAATAGATTATATTGTATAAAAGACAAATTCAGGAAAAAAATTCTGCATTGCAGTTTACAAAATTACTCATGTTCACCTGAAAGGGAGACTAAAGTTAACATTTATAAAAAAAAAATCCTGCAGTTGTTAACGCAAAGCAAGGGAATAACCTGGTTTGTAAAGGAATGTGAATTATTGTGAGAAAAAGGAGTTTCTCTCATAGAATTCAAAGAAGGCTTTTAGAAGAGTAGTACACTTTAGGTCCCTTCAGTACAGATTTCTTTGGCTGAATGGACCTGGTCCTTTCAGCAAAGGGTATCGAGCCTGTTCTTCATGTACACTGGCAGGAATGTGCTTTTTTACTGAGTCCTTCAGCCAGTTAGCAATAACATGGCTAATTTCTACTGGGCAAAAGGACCTTTCTTATTCCAAAAGATTCTGTCACCTCTGACATACAAAGACAGGGATGATCTTTTTTATTTTTATTTTTTTTTTTTTAGGAAAGAGCTGCACTACTTTCTTTTGTTTGAGCGTAATTTCTGGCACATTCAACACAGATTGCCATGGCTGAAGGACCCAGGGCCTTTCTGTGAGTAGTTCTAACCCTTTTGGTGTACACTGGCAGGAATGACCCTTTTTATTGAGTCCCCTAACCTGTTATGTGTAACATGGCTAAATTCTGGTGGGGAAAAGTACCTTTTTTTATGGGAATAGATTTTGTTACTTCCAGTGTACAAGGACAGGAATGGCCATTTTTTTTCTTTTAGGAAAGAGCTGCACTACTTACTTTTGCTTGTGCATAAATTCTGGCACATTCAACACAGATTGCCATGGCTGAAGGACTCAGGGCCTTTCAGCCAACGGAATCTAGCCTGCTCTATGTGAAAATGCTAGATTCTAGTGGAGGAAAGGACCACCTTTCTGGGAATAAATTCTATCTCCTCTGGTGTTCAGAGGCAGGATTTACCATTCTTTTTGGAAACACATGACTTACATTTGTTTGGCTGAGCATAATTTCAGGCCCCTTCAGAACAGATTGCCAGGGATGAAGGACCTGATCCTTTCAGCCAAGGGAATATAACCTGCTGCATCAGAAAGTGCTAAATCCTAGTGGAGGAAAGGACCGCCTTTCTGTGAAAACCTTCAAACCCTCTTACTGTACACTGGCAGGAATGACCCTTTTTAATGAATCCCCTAGCCTATGTGTAACATGGCTAAATTCTAGTGGTGAAAAGGACCTTTTTATGGGAATAGATTCTGTTACTTCTGGTGTATATAGGCAGGAATGACCTTTTTTTTTTTTTTTTTTTTTTTTTTTAGGAAAGAGCTGCACTACATTCTTTTGGTTGAGCATAACTGCATAACCTCTGGCCCCTTCAACATAGATTGCCATGGCTGAAGGATTCAGGGCCTTTCAGGCAACGGAATCTAGCCTGCTGTATTTGAAAATGCCAGATTCTAGTGGTGGAAAGGACCATCTTTGTGGGAATAAATTTTATCTCTTCTGGTGTGCAGTGGCAGGAATTAACATTCTTTTTGGAAATACATGACATACATTTGTTTGGTTAAGCATAATTTCAGGCCTCTTCAGAACAAATTACCACATATGAAGGATCATGGTCGTTTCAGCCAAGGGAATATAACCTTCTGTATCAGAAAATGCTAAATTCTTGTGGAGGAAAGGAACATCTTTCTGTGAATACCTTCTAATCCCTTTAGTGTACACTGGCAGGAATGACCCTTTTTTCGATCCCCCTAGCTGATTATGTGTAACATGGCTAAATTCTAGTGGTGAAAAGGACCTTTTTTATGTGAATAGATTCTGTTACTTCTTGTATACAAAGGCAGGAATGACCATTTTATTTTTTAGGAAAGAGCTGGTCTACATTCTTTTGGTTGCGCATAATTTCTGGCCCCTTCAACACATATTGCCATGGCTGAAGGACCCAGGGCCTTTCAGCCAACGGAATCTAGCCTGCTCTATGTGAAAATGCTAGATTGTAGTGTAGGAAAGGACCATCTTTCTGGGAATAAATTCTATCTCCTCTGGTGTGCAGTGGCAGGATTTACCATTCTTTTTGGAAATACATGACTTACATTTGTTTCGCTGAGCATAATTTCAGGCCTCTTCAGAACAGATTACCATGTTTGAAGAATCGTGGCACTTTCAGTCAAGGGAATATAACCTGTTGTATCAGAAAATGCTAAATCCTAGTGAAGGAAAGGAACATCTATCTGTGAGTAGCTTCTAACCCCTTTAGTGTACACTGGCAGGAATGACCCTTTTTACTGAGTCCCCTAGCCTGTTATGTGTAACACGGCTAAATTCTATTGGGGAAAAGGACCATTTTTGTGGGAATAGACTCTGTTACTTCTGGTGAACAAAGGCAGGAATTACCATTTTTTTTAGGAAAGAGCTGCACGACATCCTTTTGGTTGAGTGTAACTTCTGACCCCTTCAACACAGATTGCCATGGCTGAAGAACCCAGGGCCTTTCAGTTAATGGAATCTAGCCTGCTCTATGTGAAAATGCTAGATTCTAATGGTGGAAAGGACCATTTTTCTTGGAATAAATTCTATCTCCTCTGGTGTTCAGAGGCAGGAATTACCATTCTTTTTGGAAATACATAACTTACATTTGTTTGGCTGAGCATAATTTCAGGCCCCTTCAGAACAGATTACCACGTGTGAAGGATCCTGGTATTTTCAACCAATGGAATATAACCTGTTGTATCAGAAAATTCTAAATTCTAGTGGATGAAAGGACCATCTTTCTGTGAATAGTTTCTAACCCTTTCAGAGTACACTGGCAGGAATGACCATTTTTATTGAGTCCCCTAGCCTGTTATGTGTAATATGGCTAAATTCTAGAGGTGAAAAGGACATTTTTTATGGGAATAGATTCTGTTACGTCTGGTGTACAAAGGCAGGAGTGACCATTTTTTTTTATTTTAGGAAAGAGCTGGACTACATTCTTTTGGTTAAGCGTAATTTCTGGCCCCTTCAACGCAGACCATGGTTGAAGGACCTAGGGCCTTTCAGCCAGTGGAGTCTTGCCTGCTCTGTGGGATAATGCTATATTCTAGTGGTGGTGGACAGGACCATCTTTCTGGGAATACATTTTATCTCTTCTGATGTGCAGTGGCAGGAATTAACATTCTTTTTGGAAATGCATGACTTACATTTGTTTGGCTGAGCATAATTTCAGGCCTGTTCAGAACAGAGTGCCAGGGATGAATTACCCTGGACTTTCAGCCAAGCATATATAACCTGCTGTATCAGAAAATGCTAAATTCTAGTCGAGGAAAGGACCGTCTTTATGTGAATAGCATCTAACCCTTTAGTGTATACTGGCAGGAATAACCCTTTTTATTGAGTCCTCAAGCCTATTTGTAACATGGCTACATTCTAGTGGGTAAAAGGACATTTTTTATCAGAATCGATTCTGCCACTTCTGGTGTACAAAGGCAGGAATGACCTTTTTTTTTTTTAGAAAAGAGCTGTACTACATTTTTTTGGTTGAACGTAATTTCTGGCCGCTTCAACACATATTGCCATGGCTGAAGGACTCAGGACCTTTCAGCCAATGGAATCTAGCCTGCTCTATGTGAAAATGCTAGATAGTAGTGGAGGAAAGGACCATCTTTCTAGGAATAAATTCTATCTCCTCTGGTGTGCAGTGGCAGGAATTACATTTCTTTTTGGAAATACATGACTTACATTTGTTTGGCTGAGCATAATTTTAGGCCCCTTCAAAACAGATTGCCAGTGATGAAGGTCCCTGGTTCTTTCAGCCAAGGGAATATAAACTACTGTATCTAAAAATGCTAAATTCTACTGGAGGATAGGACCATATTTCTGTGAATAGCTTCTAACCCCTTTAGTGTGCATTGGCAAGAATGACACTTTTTATCGAGTTCTCTAGTCTGTTATGTGTAAAATAGTTAAATTCTAGTTGGGAAAAGGGCCTTTCTTATGGGAATAGATTCTGTCACATCTGGTATACAAAGGCAGGAATGACCATTTTTCAAGAAAGAGCTGTACTCATTCTTTTGGTTTAGCATATTTTCCAGGTTCTTCAACACTTATTGCCATGGCTGAAGGACCCAGGGCCTTTCAGCCAATGTAGTCTAGCCTGCACTATGTGAAAATGTTAGATCCTAGTGAAGGAATGGGCCATCTTTTTGTGAATACATTCTAGCCACTTTATTGTACAGTGGCAGATATAACCCTTTTTATTAACTCTTCTATCCTGTTCTCTGTTATATGGCTAGAGTCTAGTCGGGAAAATTACCAATTTTAATGGAATACACTCTATCACCTCTGGTGTACACAGGCAGCAATGAACCATTGTGTTTTATGAAAGGCCTGTACTACATTCCTGTGGTTCAGCATAATTTCAGGTCCCTTACACACAGATTGCCACTTCTGAAGGACCAAATCCTTTCAGCCAAGGGAATCTAGCCTGCTCTATGTGAAAATGTTAGATTCTAGTGGAGGAAACGACTGTGTACATGGGGGAGATATGACCCTTTTCATCTTGTTCTCTAGCCTGTTCTCTACAGCATGGATGAATTATATTGAGGAAAAGGACCAGATGACAAATTAATCTTGATTTCCTGAATTTGTCAGTTATATGTAGACAAAGATGTAATTGTCTGTGAGCATCAAAGTAATGTAAAATGTATTTCTCTTTGCTGGAGAAATGTGGAAAGAATGGAATGTTAATAGATTCATCACTGTTGGATCCTGACACAACCTTGGAAGAAAAGATGGACTGGCTCATAAAGATACCCTATCAATATGAAAAATGAAGTAAGGAGGGTCAGAAGATAAGGCTTGCAGTTTTGAAGTTCTCCTAACTGAAGTAATGGGTACTACAAATATCAAACTGATGTCAATTTTCATTCTGCCATTCAGTCTTGGGTTTGGCCATTATTATACCTTGTGACCACCAAACAACGTTCAAGCTCCTCCCTTACTTATAATGCACCAACCCCTAACATACCCCAGGTCTCATGTGCCACTTTTCAAATAACATGTGTTCACCATTTCAGCTCTTGAGCTGTTCTTCACAGATGAGATTTTAAAATCATTTTTATAAATTTTTATTTACTCAGATATCTCCTCCCTTTTTCTTTCACAATAGCTGTAATTCTCTTTACCATAGTTGCTATTTTCCTGCCTTTTATATAAGCTACACATTCTGTGTAACTTTATTACCGTCTAAGTTGTTTATTTATCGTAACATTCCATCTGTGTTGGCCATCTTCATTTGTCCTTGACACTTGAATTCAGTTCCAAACCTTGGAACCGACTCGGCTATTACTACAGCTCATGAACATCAAAAAACTCTCCAGCCAGATCCTACCCATGATGCTCCTCTTTAAGTTACCTCAGTTTGAGTTTAGAGACAGAAAACAGAAAGATAGCATCATTCTGAAATATGTATAAAGCACAAAATTGCTTTTGTTGCACAAGCGGAAGGAACCACAAGTCTTTTCTGTTACAATACCACAACCGCATTTATTTCGTAACAAACATAAAATGCATAAAACCTGATGTTAAGCGCTTTCATCTACATCAAAGTAGACTTCATCAGAACAATTCCATTTTTAAAAATTCACTTTATATAGACAGTTCTGACCAATCTATATCATCCTCACTTAACCATCATAGCCAACAATCAGCAATTTAAAGTGCTCAGCACTCATGACCATAATTTTTCTTATCTACTTTAAAACACTTCAAGCGAATACCTCTATGTCTGATTTTCTAACTAATCCACTACCCTAAACTACTGTTACCCTGTATTAATCTGTTAAAATTATGTAACCATCTTATTGAATGCATACCTTGCTTACTATAAACGTGAAATAAAAATACAATTATAAATAGGTTCATAGGTTTAGGTTCATAGGTTCATACTAGGCTATCTGCCCTAGGGCATTTATAAGCCTAGCCAGAGTGTGTTTGGCTTTCGCCACCCATTTTAAATTAATTTTGCTATGCCCTTTTTTGAGGTTAGTATACTGTGCCTCTGTCTAACAGTGACACAGAAGTGATACCCGGGGTAAATCTACGATCGCCCATCCACTCATCAAGATTCCTCTTGAAGAGAGTCAATGAGGGACTCTGCCTAACCTGGACTGGGATTTTATTCCAGAGTGAAGGGAGCCTCTGGGTTATGAATCTGTCCCTCCAGCATGTCCTATTTATTTCAGTGCTGAGGTTCAAGTCTCTCGAGCGCGTAGCTCGATGGGATTTGGATTTTCTGAGGTGCAGCATGTCCATTAATTCCGGGTTGGACATGACTTTATACGTCAGGCACAGATCGCCTCTGAGCAGGCGGTATGCCACTGAGTAGAGCTGGAGTTTCTTTAACTGGGCAGCATATGGCATCTGTTTGAGCCCTTTGATCCTCTTGGTGAGGTACTTTTGGGGTCTTTCCAGTTGCTGCAGGTGTCTGGTAAGGTACATCCCAAAAGGGGCATTGTACTCAATTATGGGCCTGATGAGGGATGAGTAAAGAGGCACGATGACCTCCCCTGATCTAGATGTGAATCCCTTCATGATTAGGTGGGCTATATAAAATGTTTTTCTAACCACTTTGGCCACGTGGTTGTCAAATGAGAGATTGCTATCAACTTGGGTCCCCAGGTCCCTAATTACTTATTCTGTACTTAATGGATTACCACCTATGTGGTAATTTGTGGGCACTTTGTTTTTGCCAAAGGGGATGACTATACACTTTTTGGCGTTTAGCTTGAGGCCATGGCTCTGACACCAGTTGTCTGTTTCTATGAAGCCCTTTTGGAGGATGCTTGTGTCGGCTGGAGAGTCGATTATAGCGCCCAGTTTGCAGTCATCTGCGAACTTGGTCAGCCACAGTCCTTCCGTGTTGGCCTGTACCTCCAAGAAATATATACGGAACAGGAGAGATCCCAGGACTGAGCCTTGTGGGACGCCACTTGTAACTGGTTTGGAGTCTGACATGGCTCCAGCAATTCTAACCATGTGGGTTCTGTCCTTGAGCCAGTTTGCAACCCATCTAGTGGCATAGGGGTTTATATCTAAGCTGGTGAGCTTATCTATAATGCCCGAGTGGGGTATTGTATCGAAGGCTTTGCGAGGTCCAGGTAGGCTGTGTGAACCACCTTCCCCTCGTCAATGGCCTTGGTGACTGTTTCAAAGAAATCGACCAGGTTTAAGAGGCAGGATCTGCCCTTAACAAAGCCAAACTGGGTAGGATCCAGTGTCTGTAGGTCCCCAATATCTTTTTTTTATGAGGTCCATGATGATCCTTCCATAGCTTTGCAGACCAAGCTAGTCAGGCTTATGGGGCGATAGTTTCCAGGATCCGTTGAGGCACCACCTTTGTGGAGAGGGAGCACTGTTGCTGTATGCCACTCTTTGGGTACATATCCTGTGGTAAGGCTGAGATTGAACAGTAGTTTTATGTTTGGGTTTAGCTCTTCTTGGAGTTCATGTAGGATGCAGCCCAGGACACCATCTGGTCCCATTGATGCTGTGTTTTTTGCTTTGGAGAGGGTGGCTCTTACCTGAGCATCTGAGATGTCAGGGGGCAGCACTCTGCTGGGATAGATATTTGCCCTTTTGGTGGGGAGGGGGGGAGAAGTTTGCGCTGAACATGTCAGCTAGGATGTTGGCAATGTCTGTGGGTTCGGTGTATTTTTTGTCATTTTGGACTAATTCTGAGCATATCTGGGAATTCCCACCCAGGTTCCTAACATAACTAAAGAAAGCCTTGTGATTATCCTTAGTGTCCTGTGCAATTTTTTCCCTCAAAGCTGGCCTTAGACGATTTTAAGAGTGCCTGTAGTTTTTTGCTAACACTGATCAGAGATGCCTTCCCTTTTTGGGATTTTGCACTATCATGTAGTAGCTTCCTCCTTCTATTGTATAGTTTGTTTATGGCTGGGGTCCACCAGACAGGACGCCTGCCTTTGGAGGATTGAGTCTTGGTTTTATTTGGGATTGCATGATCCATGCATTCCTGAAGGTGTTCATAGAATGCGTTTATAAAGGATTCTGTGGTCTGGGCCGTATTTTCCACAGGCCCGGGGGCTTTGAAGGATTCCACCTCGGTTTTGAGGAGTGTGAAATTTGCTTTAGAGAAGTTTTTCACTGTGGTTTTCTGGGCAGGGGGTGGGGTCGGGATGTGAATATCCAGTGAGATTAGTTTATGGTCTGATCTTACCAGTGAGGGATACACTTCTGGTCTGGAGCATAGAGTCCCCATGTTGGTGATGATCAGGTCCAGTATGTTTTCTCCTCTTGTGGGAGTGGTAACAAGTTGTTCCATAGCATTTGAGTTTATAAATTCTAGGAACCTTTGAGCTAGGGTGTTGGAGCTAGAGTAATGCTCCCAGTCTATGTTTGGGTAATTGAAGTCGCCCAATATAATGGTGTTTGGAGAGACCTTCATATTTTCCAGTGTTCTCAGGAAGGTTGAGTGGGGTTCCTGGGTTTGGGAGGGTGGTCTGCAGCAGGCTATAAACTGGAAGGCAGTTTTACCCACTGTTAGTTGCACATGGATAGTCTCTGATGCTTCGTGCTGTGCCACCAACCTGGAGCTGTGGGTATCTTTGATGAATATTGATACTCCCCCTCCTTTTCTGGTTCGGTCCAAGTTTTGGGGCCGAAAAGCATGGTATGAGGTATAACCTGGTAGTGCTGGGGTGCTCTCGGTTGCCTTGAACCAGGTTTCTGTTACTGCACAGATATCGATGTTCTCCATGCTAAGGAGAGTTTCGAGTGCATGCATCTTGAGGTTTAGACTTCTGGCGTTGAGTAGCATTACTCTTAGTTTCTTATCCCTTGTGATACATATGGAGGTGGGTTTGTCTTTTGAGCCTTGCCTAAAAAAAGGCACTATGGAGGTAGCAAGAGCCTTTGCCAATATCCGAAAGCCCAGGGCTGACAGGTGCAAGCCGTCCCTAGTGAAGCATCGTGGCCTGTCGAGCATGTCATCCCAGGCTGACAGGCATTGGATCCCCTTTGAATGACACCAATACTTAAGAAATTGTTGAAATTGATCATCTTGTCTTCATATTGTGGCATCATTCTTGGTGAGGGTAAGATGCTACTCAAGGTCAGGGTCATACCGGCCTGGGCCACATGCTCAGAGAGCTCCTCTATGTCTCTTTTCATGTAGTCCAGGAGGTATGTCTCAGGTCATTCACACCAGCATGGACAATGACTGAGTCATATTTGTACTTGCCTTGGAGTGACCTGAGTGCTTGTGTTATGTGGCGGATCCTAGCGCCCGACAAGCAGCTCACCGTGACCTTCTCCTTGTTCAGCCTGGTGAGCGGGACGTCAGTGTGCCTGATGATAGAGTCACCTATTACAAGTGTATCAGGTGTGTTGTTTAGCCTTAAGGGCTGTGACTGTTCGGCACACTGGCTTTGTGAGCTATGTGTTGCATGTGTTTTGTTTTGGGGTAGCGGTTGCTTGGGTGTCTGCTTTGGAGGTCTCTGCTGCTTAGGCAGATTTTTATTTAGAGCCTCCAAGTATGTTTTTGTGTGTTTATGTGTTTGGTTTGCTGTCGTGGTAGGTCTATGTGAGACTTGAATTGTAGTGAGTGTGGTTTCCTTCTCCTCCTGACAGGTTTTGCCAGTACTGAGTTGAGAGAGCTTAGCCTCCAGTTTGGCTATATGGTTGCATCTCTCACATGTGTTGGAATTTGTTGGGAGGAGGAGAGGGTTATCTGTGTACATGAGGCAGTTGTAACATTGCCTCAAGATTCCCAGATTCACCAGCTGGACTGGAGAGGAGATTGACAACTGACCTTTGGACATGCTAGAATAGTATTGGGAATTCTTTTATAATTGAAAAAAGGGCCAATGGGGAACAAGGTACTCAAGGGGAGTTTGTGAGGGTGTAGTGCTTTTAATTTTTTAGTGCTGACTTATATAATTGCTTTAGTGAGCAAGTGCCAGGTAACTTAAATACAATGTGTTACAGGTAACTTAAATGCAAAAATGACAAACAGTAACTTTCTTTCAAGTGAAACAAGGAAATAAGTACAGTAAGCAATGCAGATGTCACTAGGGATCCACAGAAGCGCTGAAAAGCCGCATTTTAGGTGGAATTAGCATTTCAGGGAAATAACAAGCAAACAAGCATACAAACAAAGCTAGATTCAGCAGGCCTGGATCTAGTCTATGCTACAGCAAACAAGGTGTACCAATTCCAGTAAGAAACAGTTCAAATATGCAGGCACTATAAGCCTTTAACCAGAAATTCCCAGCTCAGAAGGATAGAGTCCAGCCACTCCTCCCACAAGATTGCAGACCACAAACCTTCTTAATGTAAAATAGAACTAATAATACAAGTAAAAATAATATGTGACTAAATCACAATATCTTTGTCTCACATAATAGTCTACTCATATCATGAGTAATAATGTGTACTAATATTATAAAGAATAATATGTTAATATTCATTTTCTAATATCGGTTTAATGGATATACTCTCATTGATTCCAGTTTACACTGATGCATTTAACTTAATCTGCCATCTTGTTTCCCTTTCTCCCAGGGTAACAGTAGTTTAGGGTAGTGGATTAGTTATAAAAATGGGTTCCCTTTCTTTCCTTTTT